>NC_081399.1:8777907-8787907 GCF_030684315.1 Stegostoma tigrinum | reverse complement strand
CCCGCACACATGCACCCCCGTACGCCCCACACACACCCCCCCGTTCACCCCACACATACCCTCCGTACGCCCCACACACACACAACCCCGTACGCCCCACACACACACACACTGTACGCCCCAAACACACCCATGTACGCCCCACACACACACACCCATGTACGCCCCACACACACACACCCCCGTACGCCGCACACACACACCCCCGTATGCCCCACACAGACCCTGTACGCCCCACACACACCCACATACGCCACACACACACACCCGTACGCGCCCCAAACACACACCCGTACACCCCCCACACAGCCCCGTTCGCCCCACACACACCCTGGTTCACCGCACACCCCCATACGCCCAAAACCACCACCCCCGTACGCCCCACACAGACACCCATACGTCCCACATACACACCCACATACGCCACATACACATCCCGTACGTCCCACACACAGGCACCCCCGTATGCCCCGCACACACACACCCACACGCCCCACACCCACCCCCATACGCCCCACACACATGCACCCCCGTACGCCCCACACACACCCACCCGTACACCCCACACACACCTATGTACGCCCCACACACAACCCCTACTCCCCACACCCACCCCCGTTCGTCCCACACCCACCCCCGTACGCCCCACACAGACCCATGCCCCCATATGCACCACCCCCTAAATACCCCATCCTCACATACCCTGCATACGCCCCATCCCCATACGCCCCACACATCCCCTCACACACCCCGCCAACATACACCGCCACCCTCATACACACCACATCCCCATGCCCCCCATACACACCAACACCCTCATACACCACATGCCCCCATATACCTCCCCAAATGCTCCACACCCATATACCCCACCCTCCATTATACCCCATACACCCCACCCTCGCATACCCTGCATACGCCCTATCCCCTAAGCCCCACACACCCCCCACATACACATTCCCCATATGCCCCAACCCCCTCATACACACCATCCCCCGATACACCCCACCATCCTCATACACCACATCCACCATATACCTTCCCAAATTCCCTACCCCCAATGCCCCCCCCCCTACATTCACCTCTCTCCCCCCCGGCCGTACGGTCCACCCCCCAATGCCCCACACCCCAAAGGCCACCCCTCATGCCCTGCCCCCGCCATAGGTGCCCACCCATTTGCCCCACCTACCCCACATGCAACCACAATACCCACCCCCAAACACTCCAACCCCCATAGACACCACACCCCTTTAGGCCCCACACCCCCATATACACCACACCCCCTTACGCACCACCCTGATACACCCCATCCCCTGTACGCCCCATATATCCACTGCACCCGCCCCCACACACTCCACCCCCTTTACGTCTCCCCCAATACACCCCGCCACAGATATGGCCCCCATACGACCCACAGCCATATTCCCCTCTCCACGCGCCCACCCCAGTACATAGCACCTCCCATACACCCCATCCTCCATATTCCCCTCCCTGTACGCCCCAACTCCAGACACACCACCGCCCATATACCCCGTCCCCCCATATACCCCCGTCCCCACATACACCTCCCGGTAGGCCCATTCCCCCAGATACCCTGTCCTCCCATATACACCTCCCTGTATGCCCCATTCCCCCATATACCCCGGTGCCCCCATGTACCCCGTCCCCGCATATACACCTCCCTGTATGCCCCGTCCCCCCATATACCCCGTCCCCCCATATACACCTCCCTGTACGCCCCTTCCCCCAGATACCCCGTCCTCCCATATACACCTCCCTGTATGCCCAGTCCCTCCATGTACCCTGTCCCCCCATGTACCCCGTCCCCCCATTGTACCCCGTCCCCTCATGTACACCTCCCCGTATGCCCCATCCCCCATATACCGCACTCCCATACACCGCACCCCCCCATACAACCCATCCCCTATACCCCCCACCACTGCATACACCTCACTCCCCAAACGCATCACCCCGCCATACAGGCCATCCCCCCCAAACACCCCATCCCCCGTAAGCACGCCCCCCCCATACCCCCACCCCCGCATACACCTCATCCCCCAAACGCCTCACCCAGCCAGACAGCCAATCCCCCCAATACAACCCATCCCCCATACGACTCACCCCCCCCATACCCCCCATACACCTCATCCCCCATATGCCTCGCCCCCCATACCCCCACCCCCGCATACACCTCATCCCCCCAAACGCCTCACCCAGCCAGACAGCCAATCCCCCCAATACAACCCATCCCCCATACGACTCACCCCCCCATACACCTCATCCCCCATACGCCTTTCCCCCCCATACAACCCATCCCCAATACCCCCATCCGCCCATACAACCCATCCCCCATAGCCCCCACCCCCATACAACCCACCCCCCATACTTCCCCACATACACCTCATCCCCAACACCACCCCCACCGCCACATACCCCACCGCCACACACCCCATCCTCCACGCACCCCATCCCCCATACCAAACACCCCCCCCCCCGTATAACCCAGACCCCCCATCCCCACATACGCCTCACCCCCCACACGCCTCACACCCACATACAACCCATCCCCCATCCCCCCCATCCCCCCCATACACCCCATTCCCCACACACCCCATCCCCCATACACCCAACCCCCTACACCCACCCCCATAGCCCCCACCCCCCATATAACATACCCCCCACCCATGCCTACACCTCACCACCCCCACAACAACTCACCCCCACACCCCCATCCCCGCATACACCTCATCCCCCATACGCCTCACCCCCCGATACGCCTCACCCCCCGATACAATCCATCCCCCGTACCCACCATCCCCCCATACACCTCATCCCTCATACGCCCCATCCCCCACTTACCCCATCCCCCACTCACCCCATCCCCAACTCACCCCATCCCCCCACACACCCCATCCCCCACTCACCACATCCCCCACTCACACATCCCCACTCACCACATCCCCCACTCAACACATCCCCCACACATCCCACCCCCATACACCCCACCACCATGGACCCCACCCCCCAGACACCCCATTCACCCCACTCCCCCATACACCCCCGCCAATACATCCCACCCCCAAACACCCCACCCCTATACACCCCACCCCCATACACCCCACCCCCCCATACACCCCACCCCCCCATACACCCACCCCCCCCATACACCCATCCCCCAATACACCCACCCCCCAATACACCCCATCCCCGTACACCCCACCCCCGTACACCCATCCCCCATACACCCCATTCCCCCGTACACCCCACCCCCTTCACACCATCCCCCATACACCCCAGCCCCATACACCTCACCCCCATACAACACATCCCCCATACCCAACAGCACCCCTGTATAACCCAGACCCCCCATCCCCACATACACCTCAAACCCCACACGCCTCACCCCCACATACAACCCATCCCCCATACCCCCCACCCCCCATTACACCCCACCCCTACACCCACCCCCATAGCCCCCACCCCCCCAGTATAACCCATACCTCCCACCCATGCCTAGACCTCACCCCCCCACACGCCTCACCCCCACATACAACCTATCCCCTATACCCCCCATCCCCGCATACACCTCATCCCCCAAACGCCTCACACCCCCATACGCCTCACCCCCCCGATACAACCCATCCCCCATACCCACATTCACCCCCATACACCTCATCCCCCATCCGCCCACACACCACATCCCCCACACACCACATCCCCCACACACCCCACCCCCACACACCCCCACCCCGACACACCCCACCCCGACACATCCCACCCCCATACACCCCATTCCCCCATAAACCCCATTCCCCCATACACCCCATTCCCTCCTACACCCCATTCCCTCATATACCCTGCCCCCATACACCCCACTCCCCATACACCCCTACCCAATACACCCCACCCCCATACACCCCACCACCATACACCCCACCCATACACCCCACTGCCATACATCCCAACCCCCATACACCCACGCCCCCATACACCCACGCCCCCATACACCCACGCCCCCATACTCCCCATTCCCCATACACCCCATCCCCCCATACACCCCATGCCCCCATACTTCCCACCCCCCAAACTTCCCACCCCCCCCATACACCCCATCCCCCCATACACCCCATCTCCCCATACACCCCATCCCTCATGCACCCCATCCCTCATGCACCCCATCCCTCATGCAACCCATCCCTCATGCAACCCATCCCAATACACCGCATCCCCCATACACCCATTCCCCAATACAACCCACCCCCAACACCCCACCCCCACACACAACCCCCATACACCCCATCCCCATACACCCCATCCCCCATACACTCTACCCCCATACACGCGACCCCCATACACCCCATTCCCCATACACCCCATCCCCCCCATACACCACATCCCCCCATACACCCCATACCCCCATACAACCCATCCCCCATACACCCCACCCACATACACCCCAACCCCCATACACTCCACCCCCATAGCCCCCACCCCAATTATAACCCATACCCCCCAAACACCTCATCCTCCATATGCCTCACCACCCCCCACACAACCCATCCCTCCTACACCCCACCCCCCCATACAACTCATCCCCCATGCCCCTCATCCCCCATACTCCCCATTCCCCATACACCCCATCCCCCATACACCCCCACCCCCCATAAACTCCACCCCCCCATAATCTCCACGCCCCCATAGACTCCACCCCCCCATAAACTCTACCCCCCCATACACCCAACTCTCGCATACACCTCACTCTCCACACGCCTCACCCCCACATACAACCCATCCCCCATTCCCCCATCCCCGCACACACCTCATCCCCCATATGCCTCACCCCCCATACACCCCATCACCCCAACCCCCATACAACCCATCCCCCATGCCCCCCAACCCCCATACAACCCATCACCCATGCCCCCCAACCCCCATACAACCCATCCCCCATACCCACGGAAACACCCCATCCCCCACACTCCCCATACCCCACACTCCACACACCCATACACCCCACCCCCATATACCCCACCCCCCATCCCCCACACACTCTACCCCCACACACTCTACCCCCACACACTCCCGACCCCCACACTCCCGACCCCCACACTCCCCACTCCCACACTCCCCACCCCGATACGCACCACCCCCATACACCCTTCCCCCCATACGCCCCATCCCCCATACGCCCCATCCTCCATACGCCCCATCCCCCATACACTCTACCCCCACACTCCCCACCCCCACACACCCCACCCCCACACTCCCCCCCATACACCCTTCCCCCCATACACCCTTCCCCCCATACACCCCATCCCCCATACACCCCATCCCCCATACACCCCACTCCCCCAATATACCCCAACCCCGCATACACCCCAACCCATACACCCCATCCCCCACACTCCCCACCCCCACACTCCCCACCCCCATACACCCTTCCCACCATACACCCCATTCCCCCATACATCCCATTCCCTCATATACCCCATTCCCTCATATACCCTGCCCCCATACACCCCACTCCCCCATACACCCCCACCAATACACCCCACCCCCATACACCCCACCAATACACCCCATCCCCATACACCCCACCCCCATACACCCCACCCCCATACACCCCACTGCCATACATCCCAACCCCCATACACCCACGCCCCCATACACCCCATTCCCCATACACCCCATCCCCCCCATACACCCCATCCCCCCATACACCCCATCCCCCATACACCCCATCCCCCCCATACACCCCATCCCCCCATACACCCCATTCCCCCATACAACCCATCCCCCATACACTCCACCCCTATAGCCTCCACCCCCACATATAACCCATACGCCCCAAACACCTCATCCTCCATATGTCTCACCCCCCCCCACACAACCCATCCCTCCTACACCCCATCCCCCCATACAACTCATTCCCCCATGCCCCTCATCCCCCATACTCCCCAATCCCCATACTCCCCAATCCCCATACACCCCACCCCCCCATAAACTCCACCCCCCATAAACTCCACCCCCCCATAATCTCCACCCCCCCATAAACTCTACCCCCCCATTCCCCCCTCCCCGCATACACCTCATCCCCCATATGCCTCACCCCCCATACACCCCATCACCCCGTCCCCCATACAACCCATCCCCCATGCCCCCCAACGCCCATACAACCCATCCCCCATACCCACGGAAACACCCCATCCCCCACACTCCCCATACCCCACACTCCACACCCCCATACACCCCACCCCCATACACCCGATCCCCCATACACCCCATTCCCCCATACACCCCACCCCCAATACAACCCATCCCCCATACCCCCCACACCGCCGTATAACCCATACCCACATTCCCGCATACACCTCATCCCCCATATGCCTCGCCCCATCATACAACCCATACCCATAACCCTCACCCCGCAAACAACTCACTCCCCACACGCCTCACCCCAACATACAACCCATCCCCCATTCACCCATTCCCCATATACCCCATTCCCCATACACCCCATCCCCCATACACCCCATCCCCCCCATACACCACATCCCCCCACACACCCCATCCCCCCATACAACCCATCCCCCATACACCCCACCCACATATACCCCAACCCCCAGACACTCCACCCCCATAGCCTCCACCCCCACATATAACCCATACCCCCCAAACACCTCATCCTCCATATGCCTCACCCGCCCCCCACACAACCCATCCCTCCTACACCCCACTCCCCCATACAACTCATCCCCCATGCCCCTCATCCCCCATACTCCCCATTCCCCCATAAACCCCATCCCCCATACACCCCATCCTCCATACACCCCACCCCACCATAAACTCCACCCCCCCATAATCTCCACCCCCCCATAATCTCCACCCCCCCATAAACTCCACCCCACCATACACCCCACTCCCGCATACACCTCACTCCCCACACGCCTCACCCCCACATACAACCCATCCCCCATTCCCCCATCCCCGCATACACCTCATCCCCCATATGCCTCACCCCCCATACACCCCATCACCCCGTCCCCCATACAACCCATCCCCCATGCCCCCCAACCCCCATACAACCCATCCCCCATACCCACAGAAACACCCCATCCCCCACACTCCCCATATCCCACACTCCACACCCCCATACACCCCACCCCCATACACCCGATCCCCCATACACCCCATTTCCCCCATACACCCCACACCCCACACTCCCCACCAACACTCCCCACCCCCAACGCTCCCCACCCCCCCACACTCTCCACCCCCCCACACTTCCCACTCCCCCACACTTCCCACCCCCCACACTCCCCACCCCCCACACTCACCACCCCCATACACCCCACCACCATACAACCGATCCCCCATACATCCCACCCCCCATCCACCCCCACGCCCCCATACACCCCCACCCCCATACACCCCCACCCCCCATACACCCCACCCCCCATACAACCCATTCTCCATACCCACCTCCCCTGTATAACCCAGAACACCCACCCCCACATACACCTCACCCCCAACACGTATCACCCCTCCATACAACCCATCCCCCATACCCCTTACCCCGCAAACACCTCACTCCCCACACGCTTCACCCCAACATACAATCCATCCCCCATTCCCCCATCCACGCATACACCTCATCCCCCATCCAACCCATCCCCCCTCCACCCCATACAACCCATCCCCCATAACCCCTGCACACACCTCATCCCCCATACACCCCACACACCCCACCCCCCCACACACCCCACCCCCCCAAACACACCACCCCCCACACACCCCACCTCCCACACACCCCACCCCCCACACACCCCACCAACCACACACTCCACCCCCACACTCCCCACCCCCACACTCCCCAACCCCATACTCCCCACCCCCATACTCCCCACCCCCATACACCCTTGCCCCCATACACCCTTCCCCCCATACACCCATCCCCCCATACACCCCATCCCCCATACACCCCAACCCCCATACACCCCACCCCCATATGCCTCACCCCCCATACAACCCATTCTCCATACCCACCACCCCCGTATAACCCAGAACCCCCACACCCACATACACCTCACCCCCCCACACGTATCACCCCTCCATACAACCCATCCCCTATACCCCCATCCACCCATACCCCCATCCACCCATACAAACCATCCCCCTACACCTCACCCCCGCATACAACCCATCCCCCATACCGCCCACACCGCCGTATAACCCATACCCCCATTCCCGCATACGCCTCATCCCCCATATGCCTCCCCCCCATCATAGAACCCATACCCATAACCCCCACCCGGCAAACAGCTCACTCCCCACACGCCTCACCCCAACATACAACCCATCCCCCATTCCCCCATCCCCGCATACACCTCATCCCCCATACCTGCCACACACCCCACCCCCCGCACCCCCCACCCCCATACACCCCACCACCCATACACCCCACCCCCATATACCCCACCCCCCATCCCCCACACACTCTACCCCCCCCACACTCTACCCCCACACACTCTACCCCCACACTCCCGACCCCCACACTCCCCACCCCCATACTCCCCACCCCCATACACCCGTCCCCCCATACCCCCATACACCCTTTCCCCCATACCCCCATACACCCTTCCCCCCCATACGCTCCCATCCCCCACACTCCCCACCCCCCACACTCCCCAACCCCCATACACCCCACCCCCATACACCCCATCCCCCATACACCCCATCCCCCACACTCCCCACCCCCACACTCCCCACCCCCACACTCCCCACCCCCACACTCCCCACCCCCATACACCCTTCCCCCCCATACACCCTCCCCCCCCATACACCCCATCCCCCAAACACCCCACCCCCATACACCCCACCCCCATAAACCCCATCCCCCATACACCCCACTCCCCCATACACCCCACTCCCCCTACACCCCAACCCCCATACACCCCACCCCCACACACCCACCCCCACACACCCCACCCCCCGCACTCCCCACCCCCACACTCCCCACCCCCACACTCCCCACCCCCACACTCCCCACCCCCACACTCCCCACCCCCATACACACCACCCCCATACGCACCACCCGCCATACCCCCATACACCCCACCACCCACACACTGTACCCCCACACTCCCCACCCCCACACTCCCCACCCCCATACTCCCCGCCCCCATACACCCTTCCCCCATACACCCTTCCCCCCCATACACCCTTCCCCCCATACACCCCATCCCCCAAACACCCCATCCCCCTGACACCCCATCCCCCAGACACCCCACCCCCACACACCCCACTCCCCCACACACCCCATCCCCCCATACACCCCAACCCCCATACACCCCAACCCTCATACACCCCACCCCCATACACCCCACCCCCATACACCCCACCCCCATAAACCCCATCCCCCATACACCCCACTCCCGCTACACCCCTACCCCCATACACCCCACCCCCATACACCCCACCCCCACACACCCCACCCCCACACTCCCCACCCCCACACTCCCCACCCCACTCTCCCCACCCCATACTCCCCACCCCCATACTCCCCATCCCCATACACACCACCCCCATACACACCACCCCCCATACCCCCATACACCCCACCACCCACACACTCTACCCCCACACTCCCCACCCCCACACTCCCCACCCCCATACACCCGTTCCCCCCATACACCCTTCCCCCCATACACCCTTCCCCCCATACACCCCACTCCCCTATACACCCCACTCCCCCATACACCCCATCCCCCATATGCGTCACCCACCATACAACCCATTCTCCATACCCACCCCCCCGTATAACCCAGAACCCCCACCCCCACATACACCTCACCCCCCACACGTATCACCCCTCCATACAACCCATCCCCTATACCCCCCATCCACCCATACAACCCTTCCCCCTACACCTCCCCTCCACATACAACCCATCCCCCATACCCCCCACACCGCCGTATAACCCATACCCCCATTCACGCAT
>NC_081399.1:8760407-8767907 GCF_030684315.1 Stegostoma tigrinum | reverse complement strand
ACGTTTCCCGCCCCTGGCAGAGCCCACCCCCTCCCGTCCGATCCTTGGCCTGCTCCCCCCTCCCCTGCGTTGTGGTGTCCCGTCCCACGTTACAGGCACAGCAAGATCCCAGAGCGCTGCCTCGACCCCTCACTCCCTCTCCCCACTTTGTGATATTAAGCCCCAAAGTCTCTCTATCTTTCTCTCTCTCTTCCTTTCTGTCTCTTTCTCTCTATCTTTCTCTCTCGCTTCCTCTCTCTATAGCCCTGTCTCTTTTTAAGTATCTCTCTTTCTTCTTCCAGCTCTCGCTTTCACTTTAGCTCTCTCTCTCTCTCTCCCTCTCCCTCTCTCTCTCTCTGTCTCTCTCTCTCGCTCTCTTTCTCTTTATCTCTTTCTCTCTTGAGTTCTCCCTCCCTTTCTCTCTCCAGCTCTCTCTCTCTAGCGCTCTGGCTCTCTCTCTTTCTCTCTCTTTCCGTCTCTCTCTTTCTCTCACCAGCTTTCTCTCTCTTTCTCTCTCTCTCTTTGTTTCTCTCTGTCTCTCATTTTCTCTCCCCCCTCTGTCTCATTCTCTCTCTCTCCCTCCCTCTCTCTACTTCCCTCCCTCTCTCCCCCTTTCCCTCCCTCTCCTCTTTCCCTCTCTAGTTCACTCCTTCACTCCAGCTCTCTCTCTCTCCTTCCTTCTCTCTCCCAACCCACAATCTCTATCTCTCCTTCTCACTCTTCCCTCTCTCTTTCTCTCTCTAGATCTCTCTTTTATTCTAAGTCTTTCCCTCTCCCTTTCTCTCTCTCTCTTCCACTCATTCTTTCTCTCTCTCTCTAGCTCTCTGCCTTTCTCTCTCTCATTGTCTGTGTCCCTCTCTCTTTCTCTCCCTGTCTCTCTCTCTCTCTCTCCCCAACCTCTCTACCTCTCTCTCTAGCTCTTTCTTTCACTCTAGGTCTCTCTATCTCTAGCTCCATCTCTCTTTCTATCCCTCTTGTTCTCTCACTCTCTTTCTCTCTCTAGCTCTCTCTTTCTTCCTCTTCTGTCCTCACTCCCCCTCTCTCCCTCCCTCTTTCCCTCACTCTCCCTCCCTCTTTCCCTCTCTCTCCCACCCTCTAGCTCTCTCTCTCTTTATCTCTCTAGCTCACTCCTTCACTCTAGCTCTCTCTCTCTCTCCCCTTCCCTCTCTCCCACCCCCAATCTCCCTCTCTCCCTCTCGCTCTTCCCTCTCGCTCTCTCTCTTTCTCTCTCTAGATCGCTCTTTTATTCTAAGTCTTTCTCTCTCTCTCCCTCTTTCCTTCTTTCTTTCTCCCTCTCTCTGTTTCTCTCTCAAGCGCTCTCTCTGTCTCCCTCCCTCCCTCTCTCTCTCGCTCTCTCTTCATCCTTCTCTCTGTCTCCCTACCTCACTGTCCCTTTTTCTCCCTGACTCTCTCGAGCTCTCTCCCTTTTTCTCCATCTCTGGCTCACTCTTTTTCTCTCCTTTCTCTCTCTAGCTCTCTCTCCCTCCAACTCTCTCACTCTCTCCCTCTTCCTCCCTCTCTTTCTCTCTCTAGCTCTTTCTTCCACTCTAGCTCTCTCTCTAGCTCTCTCTCCCTCTCTCTAGCTTTCTCTCTCTTTCACTAATTCTCTTTCACTCTAGCTCCCTCCCTCTCTCTTTCCCTTTCTCTCGCTCTCTCCCTCTCTCTTGCCATCCTCTATCTCTCCCTCTCTCTAGCTGTATCTCTCTCTCTAGCTTTCTATCTCTTTTGCCCTCTCCCTCTCTCTCTCCTTCTCTCTCGCTCTCTCTCTCCCTTCTCATGCCCCCACGTGTCTCTTCCTCCTCATGCCCCTCCAACCCTCTCCCTCCTCATGCTCCCCATCTCTCACCCTCCTCATGCTCGCCCACCTCTCTCCATCCGCATGCCCGCTACCTCTCTCCCTCCATATACCCTCCCTGCACACACTCCCCCCATCTCTCTTCCTCCACACCCACCCCCAATCCCTCTCCCTGCACACACCCTCCCATCTCTCCCTCTCTTCCTCTCTGCCCCTCTCCCCCTCTACATTCTCCCTCAATTTCTCTACCTCCACTAGCCCCCTTTTTCCCACCACACACGGTCCCCCAATCTTTCTCCCTCCACACACTCACTCCCTCCACACAGCCCTCCACCACCATCTCTCTCCCTCCACACTCACCTCCACAGGTTCCCCCATCCTTCTCCCTGCACACGACCTCCCATCTCTCTTTTTGTTCTCTCTCTCTCTCTCTCGCTCTCCCTGCCCCTCTCCCACTCCACATGCTCCACCCAACTCTCTCCCTCTACATGCCCACCCTCCACACAACCCACTCCCTCCACACAGCACCCCCCCCACCATCTGTCTCCCGACACACTCACCTCCTCTCCCTCCACACGTCCCCCCATCTCTCTCTCTCTCTCTCTCTCTCTGTTTTCCACCCCCGCCATCTCTGTCCCTCGCCCAACCGCCATCTGTCTCCCTCACACACCTCAGCCCCCAACCACCTCCCATTCCCTCCCCATCTCCCTCCCTTGATCTCCCTCCCCCGGTCTTGCAGAGGAGCACAGGACCAGCAGGAGGCCATTCGGCCCCACTTAAGCCTGCTGCTGGCCGTACACAGCGATCATGGCTGAGCAGTGCTTGAACTCCATGGGACTGCCTTGACCCGTCTCTCTGCATATCTTTGCTTCATAAAAATGTATCTGACTGAGACTTCAACGTAACAGCTGAACCAACATTGACCACTGTTTGAGGAAGAGAGTCCCAAACCTTCAGTGCGGTTTGTGTGCGCGAGTGCTTTCCTCACTTGTCACAGTATCCCTACAGCGCAACTGCAGGCCATTCGGCCCAAAGGCTCCACACCTACCCTCAGACGAGCATCCCTCCCAGACCCAGAGCCCTACTCTTGCATTTTGCACGGCCAACCCACCCTAACCTGCACATCCCTGGACACTATGGGACAATTTAGCACGGCCACCCCACCCTAACCTGCACATCCCTGGGCACTATGGGATAATTTAGCACGGCCAATCCCACCCTAACCTGCACATCCCTGGGCACTATGGGACAATTTATCACGGCCAACCCACCCTAACCTGCACATCCCTGGGCACTATGGGATAATTTAGCACAGCCAACCCACCCTAACCCACACATCCCTGGGACACTATGGGACAATTTAGCACGGCCAACCCACCCTAACCCGCACATCCCTGGGCACTATGGGACAATTTAGCACGGCCAACCCACCCTAACCCGCACATCCCTGGGCACTATGGGACAATTTATCACGGCCAACCCACCCTAACCTGCACATCCCTGGGCACTATGGGATAATTTAGCACAGCCAACCCACCCTAACCCACACATCCCTGGGACACTATGGGACAATTTAGCACGGCCAACCCACCCTAACCCGCACATCCCTGGGCACTATGGGACAATTTAGCACGGCCAACCCACCCTAACCCGCACATCCCTGGGCACTATGGGACAATTTAGCACGGCCAACCCACCCTAACCCGCACATCAACCTGCACATCCCTGGGCACTATGGGACAATTTAGCACGGCCAACCCGCCCTAACCCGCACATCCCTGGGCACTACGGGACAATTTAGCACGGCCAACCCGCCCTAACCTGCACACCTTTGGACTGTGGGAGGTAACCGGAGCACCTGGAGGAAACGCACGCAGACACAGGGAGAATGTGCAAACTTTACACGACAGTCGCCCGAGGGTGGGATTGAACCCAGGTCCCCGGCGCTGTGAGGCAGCAGTGCTAACCATTGAGCCATGTGCTATACCTAATTTTCAGACAATGCTCCCTCGGTCCATAATCTCAAGTCCGAAAACACCTTGTCTATTCACCCTTTCCATGCCCCTCATGGTTTTATAAACCTCTATAAGGTCCCCGCCCTCAGCCTCCGACGCTCCGGGGAAAATAGCCCCAGCCTCTCCCTGTAGCTCACACCCTCCGACCCTGGCAACATCCTTGTAAATCTTTTCTGAACCCTTTCAAGTTTCACAGCCTCCCCGTGGCAGGGAGACCGGGATAACACACAGTATTCCAGAAGTGGCCCTAACCAATGTCCTGTACAGCCGCAACATGACCCTCCCAGCTCCCTGTACTCAATGCACTGACCAATAAAGGCCAGTGTCCCAAACCCCTCCTTCCCCGCCCTGTCTACCTGCGACTCCACTCTCAGGGAGCTATGAACCTGCCCCCCCCCCCCAGGTCTCTTTGTTCAGCCACACTCCCCAGGACCTTCCCATTAAGTGTAAAAGTCCTGCCCTGATGTCCCTTTCCAAAGTGCAGCCCCTCACATTTATCTAAATTCATCTCCATCTGCCACCCCTCGGCCCATTTGATCGAGGTCCTGCTGTACTCTGAGGTTAACCTTCGCTGTCCGTAACGCTCCTAGTGTTATCTGCAAACTTACAGACCGTCGCTCCTGTATTCACATCCAAATCATTCCTATAAAGCCAGGCCTTTCGATATGAACGTCGGATCTCCATTAGCCTCCTTTCCAATGTCCAGTCCCTGTTTGCAGTATTTAAAAGATCTACATACCTAAACCCCAAACCCCACTGGACATCCAGTATGCTTAGCTTGGCTCTTTCTCAGAAATACAAGCATTTATCGTTGTTCGCTCGGAAATGTACAAACTCACAGTTGCTTAAATTGAAACCCATCTGCTATCAATATCCTGTTGTCGTTTTCACTTTAATAATCATTGTCTCCGAGACTGCTCAATTTTTTCTCATACTCACTCACTTGTACGCACACATATTCACACACTCACTCACTCACTCACACACATAAACACTCTCTCTCTCATACACACACTCACTCTCACAGACTCTCTGTCACTCGCGCGCGTGCGCGCACACACAGACACACACACACACACACACACACACACACTCTCTGTCACTCGCACGCACACAATCTCACACACACTTGCTTCCCGCACACTTGCACACACTCACATGCTCACTCACTGATACACCAACACACACTCATTTACAGACAGACACGCGCGCACACGCACACTCACGCAGACTGAATCCTCTGTTCTCTCCACAGGGTGTAGGTGTTCAAAAATACAGCAAAGAGAAGCTGACGTTTCAGCACCATCAAGGTAGAAAGTATATTCACCAAATCTGTCTCTCCCCTCCTTCTCCCCAACTTTCTCCCTTCATCATCTGCCTATGTGCTCTCTCTGTCTTGTCTCTTGTTTCTCTCTTTCTATCCATTTCTTTCTCTGCCACTCTGTCTCTCACACTGTCTCTCTCTCTCTTCCTGTGTCTCGGCCTGTCTGTTTTTCTCTCTCTCCCTCCCTCCCTCCCTCTGTCTCTGTCTGTCTATGTGTGCGTTTCTCTCTCTGTCTCTCTCTCCCTCCCTCTCTCTCTGTCTGTCTACGTGTGCATTTATCTCTCTCTCTCTGTCTTTGTCTGTCTATTTGTGTGTCTCTGTGTGTCTATGTGTGTGTTTCTGTCTCTGTCTCTGTCTCTGTCTCCCTCCCTCTCTCTCTGTCTGTCTGCCTATGTGTGCGTTTTTCTCTCTCTGTCTCTCTCTCCCTCCCTCTCTCTCTCTGTCTACATGTGTATTTCTCTCTCTCTCTCTCTCTGTCTCTGTCTGTCTATGTGTGCGTTTCTCTCTCTGTCTGTCTCTCCCTCCCTCTCTCTCTGTCTGTCTATGTGTGCATTTCTCTCTCTCTGTCTCTGTCTGCCTACATGTGCGTTTCTCTCTCTCCCTCCCTCTCTCTCTGTCTGTCTACATGTGTATTTCTCTCCCTCTCTCTCTGTCTCTGTCTGTCTATGTGTGCGTTTCTCTCTCTGTCTCTCTCTCCCTCCCTCTCTCTCTGTCTGTCTACGTGTGCATTTCTCTCTCTCCCCCTCCCTCTCTCTCTGTCTGTCTATGTGTACGTTTCTCTCTCCATCTGTCTCTCTCTCCGTCTCTCCCCTGGTCTGTCTACATACCTCCCTCACTATTCCCTTTTTCCCTGGCCTGCCCTTGGTCGATGCTGTGGACGTTTCTTTTCTCTCTCTTTGGGACAAACACCATGTTCCTGACCCACTCCGAGTCCCAGACTACTCTCTCGCTCAGGCAACTCTGATCTTAGGAGGTTGGGGTTGAGGGGTGGATTCCAGTTGCTCTAAGTGTGTCCCCCTCCACCCCGTGGTGCCCCCCTCCCCCTCGGGTGGCACTGCCCCTGGCAGGACGGCGTTGGAGGTGCCCTCCAAAATAAGGTCCGAAGGAATGCCCCCGAATCCAAGCTGCACATCGGGAACGGGACAGGCCATTCAGCCTTTTGGAGCCTGCTGTACCACTCCATGGCCATCCCGGCTGATCATCCAACTCAGTCCCCGTGCTCTCCCCCACCCCCACCCCCCACTTCCAATAGGCCCCAAAAATCTATGCAATATTTAGGCCTCATTTGCTTTCCTGGGTGAAGATGTTTCTCACCCATCTCTGACCCCAGACCATTTACTCCCTCGGTACCAGAATTCCCTGATCTTTGGGAACGTCCTTCCTGAGGTGGCCCCGATCCAGGCCAGCTATCGGCAGGCGTCATGCCTGGGGAAAAGCAGGACAGCCTGGGGTGGGGGGGGGGGGGCGGGGTGCGGGCGTGGGAGTCATTTGTGGCCTGTTTCCCTCGCGGAGTTGTGTGGGGGGTGGGGGGGGGGGGGTAACACGCAGCTACGTTTGACTTTATGTATGTCCTGACTTTAGTTGGGTGGGGGGGTGCACCTATTTCCCATCTTCCACTCCCCCACAACCCCACCACAGCTGCCATCACTGCCCTCTTGGTCAATCACCTGGAGTGTGCCATGCCGTTTCAGAAAACCGAAGGCTCGGCTCCGGAACATTATCCCGTAGTGCCCAGGGATGTGCGGGTTAGGGTGGATTGGCCGTGCTAAATTGTCCCGTAGTGCCCAGGGATGTGCGGGTTAGGGTGGGTTGGCCGTGCTAAATTGTCCCATAGTGCCCAGGGATGTGCGGGTTAGGGTGGGTTGGCCGTGCTAAATTGTCCCATAGTGCCCAGGGATGTGCGGGTTAGGGTGGGTTGGCCGTGCTAAATTGTCCCGTAGTGTCCCAGGGATGTGCAGGTTAGGGTGGGTTGGCCGTGCTAAATTGTCCCATAGTGCCCAGGGATGTGCGGGTTAGGGTGGGTTGGCCGTGCTAAATTGTCCCATAGTGTCCCAGGGATGTGCAGGTTAGGGTGGGTTGGCTGTGCTAAATTGTCCCGTAGTGCCCAGGGATGTGCGGGTTAGGGTGGGTTGGCTGTGCTAAATTGTCCCATCGTGCCCAGGGATGTGCGGGTTAGGGTGGATTGGCCGTGCTAAATTGTCCCATAGTGTCCCAGGGATGTGCAGGTTAGGGTGGATTGGCCGTGCTAAATTGTCCCATAGTGCCCAGGGATGTGCGGGTTAGGGTGGATTGGCCGTGCTAAATTGTCCCATCGTGCCCAGGGATGTGCGGGTTAGGGTGGGTTGGCCGTACTAAATTGTTTTTTCCTGAAGGTAAACATTTTTAGT
>NC_081399.1:8722907-8752907 GCF_030684315.1 Stegostoma tigrinum | reverse complement strand
TGTGTAGGTGGGGGAGAGAGTGTGTGTGTGTGTGAGTGTGTGTGTGTGCCTGTGTGAGTGTGAGTGTGAGTGAGTGTGTGTGTGTGCCTCCTCCTCTGTGACTCTCTTTCCCTTCTTCATTTCAATGTCTGTGTCCGTCTCTCTGCCTCTAGGCTCCCTCTGTCTGACTGGCTCCCTCTGTCTGACTGGCTCCCCCTCTTTATTTGTGTCTGTCTGTGCATTTATCTCTTTCTGGGAGCTCACTCACCATTTCTCTGTCATTCTCCGTGTCTGATTCCATGTTCCTGTTTTTGCCTTGTCTTTCTCACTCTCATTCCTGCGCAACATCAACATCAAACTCCCTTTTACTTCATTTGCTCTGTGTTTTCCAGCTCCGACAACGATGGATCCGAGAGCAGCTCTCTCCACAGCGACAATCCCCCAACGTAACAGGGGTAAGACGTGTGGTCTGATTCTCACTCACTGTCCCAGTCCTGACTCTGGTCCGGACAATCCCCCACGCAAACCCCAACCCCAACTCAACCTGATAGAATCAGAATCCGCAAAGCAAAGCTAACAATATCGATAGCACAGCACCCGTCTCTAAATACACAAGCTACAAAACTCAGAAAGGAGGGTCAGCACAGTGTACGGCACTCTCGGACGGTCAGCGCTGAGGGAGCGGGCACTGTCGGAGGGTCAGTGCGGAGGGAGAGGCCACTGTCGGAGGGACAGTGCTGAGGGAGCGGGCACTCTCGGACGGTCAGCGCTGAGGGAGCGGGCACTGTCAGAGGGTCAGTGCTGAGGGAGTGGGCACTCTCAGACGGTCAGCGCTGAGGGAGCGGGCAGTGTCGGAGGGTCAGTGCGGAGGGAGTGGGCACTCTCGGACGGTCAGCGCTGAGGGAGCGGGCACTGTCGGAGGGTCAGTGCGGAGGGAGTGGGCACTGTCGGAGGGTCAGTACTGAGGGAGAGGCCACTGTCGGAGGGACAGTGCTGAGGGAGCGGGCACTCTCGGACGGTCAGCGCTGAGGGAGCGGGCACTGTCAGAGGGTCAGTGCTGAGGGAGCAGGCACTCTCGGACGGTCAGCGCTGAGGGAGCGGGCACTGTCGGAGGGTCAGTGCGGAGGGAGTGGGCACTGTCGGAGGGTCAGTGCTGAGAGAGCGGGCACTCTCGGACAGTCAGCGCTGAGGGAGCGGGCACTGTCAGAGGGTCAGTGCTGAGGGAGCGGGCGCTGTCGGAGGGTCCGTGCTGAGGGAGCGGGCACTGTCAGAGGGTCAGTGCTGAGGGAGCGGGCGCTGTCGGAGGGTCCGTGCTGAGGGAGCGGGTGCCGTCGGAGGGTCCGTGCTGAGGGAGTGGGCACTGTGGGAGGGTCCGTGCTGAGGGAGTGGGCACTGTGGGAGGGTCCGTGCTGAGGGAGTGGGCGCTGTCGGAGGGTCCGTGCTGAGGGAGTGGGCGCTGTCGGAGGGTCCGTGCTGAGGGAGCGGGCACTGTCGGAGGGTCCGTGCTGAGGGAGCGGGTGACGTCGGAGGGTCCGTGCTGAGGGAGTGGGCACTGTGGGAGGGTCCGTGCTGAGGGAGTGGGCGCTGTCGGAGGGTCCGTGCTGAGGGAGCGGGCACTGTCGGAGGGTCCGTGCTGAGGGAGCGGGTGCCGTCGGAGGGTCCGTGCTGAGGGAGTGATTAGTCGCAGAATGTAGTTCACTAGTCAGTGGAGTCGGAAATTTGTTGGGACGGGAGAAGCCCAGTCGCGGACATTTGCCTTCAACGTGGAGAATGTGCCGGTGAAACTCTTTGCGATTCTGGAGTTGAGTGGGTGGGAATTAAACTTATGGTTTTGGAAAGAGTACAGAACATGGCTCTGCTTTTCACTCTCTCTCTCTCTCTCTCTCACCGCACCCCCCCCCCACCCCGTCTCTCTCTCTCTCTCTCACTGTCTGTCTCTCACACCCTCACTCTCTCTCTCTCTCACTCACTGTCTGTCTCTCACACCCTCTCTCTCTCTCTCTCACTCTCACTGTCTCTCACTGTCTGTCTCTCACACCCCCCCATCACTGTCTGTCTCTCACTGTCTGTCTCTCACACCCTCCTCCCATCACTCTCTGTCTCTCACACCCTCTCTCTCTCTCTCTCTCTCTCTCACTGTCGTCTCTCACACCCTCCCCATCACTGTCTGTCTGTCTCTCTCTCTCTCTCTCTCTCACTGTGTCTGTCTCTCACACCCCCCATCACTGTCTGTCTCTCACACCCTCTCTCTCTCTCTCTCTCTCTCTCTGTCTCTCACAGTCTGTCTCTCACACCCCCCCATCACTGTCTGTCTCTCACACCCTCTCTTTCTCTCTCTCTCTCTCACTCTCACTGTCTCTCACACCCTCTCTCTCTCTCACAGTCTGTCTCTCACACCCTCTCTCTCTCTCACAGTCTGTCTCTCACACCCTCTCTCTCTCTCTCTCTCTCACTGTCTGTCTCTCACACCCTCTTCCCATCACTGTCTGTCTCTCACACCCTCTCTCTCTCTCTCTCTCTCTCACTGTCTGTCTCTCACACCCTCCCCATCACTGTCTGTGTGTGTCTCTCTCTCTCTCACTGTCTGTCTCTCACACCCTCTCTCTCTCTCTCACTGTCTGTCTCTCACACCCTCTCTTTCTCTCTCTCTCTCTCACTCTCACTGTCTCTCACACCCTCTCTCTCTCTCACAGTCTGTCTCTCACACCCTCTCTCTCTCTCTCTCTCTCACTGTCTGTCTCTCACACCCTCTTCCCATCACTGTCTGTCTCTCACACCCTCTCTCTCTCTCTCTCTCTCTCTCACTGTCTGTCTCTCACACCCTCCCCATCACTGTCTGTGTGTGTCTCTCTCACTCTCACTGTCTGTCTCTCACACCCTCCCTCTCACACTCTCTCTCTCACCCTTCCCCCTCTCTCACACTCACTCTCTCTCTCACCCCCATCTCTCTCACCCGCCCTTCTCTCACACTCACCCTATTTCTTGTACACTCACACCCACACACCCCTCTCACTGACAGTTTTTCTCCCCCTCCCCCACACTCTCACACACTCACTCTCTCTGTCTCTATCTCTCTCTCACTCACTCTCTCACCCTCCCCCTCTCTCTGTGTCTCTGTCGCCCTCCCCCTCTCTCACTTACTCTTTCACTCTCTGTCTCTCTCTGTCTCTCTCTCTGTCCTCACCCTGCCCCTCTCTCACACTCCCTCCTCTCAAACAAACTCTGTCTCACCCTCCCCCTCTCTCACTTACTTTCTCACCCTCTCCCTCACACTCCCCCCTCTCTCTCTCTTACTCAGTCTCACCCTCTCTCCTCTCACTTTCTCTCTAACCCTCCCCATTCTCTCTCATCCTCTCTCATCCTCCCTCTCTCTCTCCCTCTCCCCCACGCACTCTCTGTCCCTCACACCCTCTCCCTCACACACACTCTCTCTCTCACATCATGCACCCACCATCCTCCCCCCAACACTCACTCTCTCCCCTCCACGTCCCCCATTTGCCCCCTCTCTCATTCCCACCGTCACCCACGCCTCACCTCTCATCTCCTGCTTCACCTGCACCACCCCCTCACCCGGCCCCCACCTACCCCCACCTCTCACCTGCACCCCACCTCTCGTCCCCCCCTCACCTGCACCCCCTCTCTCAACCACCATCCCTCTCTTTCACCCTCCGTTCTCCCAAACAAATGCT
Source organism: Stegostoma tigrinum (assembly GCF_030684315.1). Taxonomy (NCBI): domain Eukaryota; kingdom Metazoa; phylum Chordata; class Chondrichthyes; order Orectolobiformes; family Stegostomatidae; genus Stegostoma; species Stegostoma tigrinum. The sequence goes on along the minus strand of NC_081399.1, from coordinate 8,749,239 downwards.
CTCTCACCCTGCCACCTCTCCCTCACACTGCCTCTCTCACTCTCTCCCTTCTGTCTCTGTCTTTCTGACTCTCACCCCCTCTCTCTCACCCTCCCCCCTCTCACTTACTCTCTCACCCTCTCCCTCACACTCCCCCCTCTCTTCCCTCACACTCGCCCCTCTCTGTCTCTCTCTCTCTGACTCAGTCTCACCCTTTCTCCTCACTTTCTCTCTAACCCTCCCCCATTCTCTCTCATCCTCCCTCTCTTTCACCCTCCTCTCTCTCCCACCCTCCTCTGTCTCAGTCTCTCACCCTCCTCTCTCTCCCACCCTCCTCTGTCTCAGTCTCTCACCCTCCTCTCTCTCCCACCCTCCTCTGTCTCAGTCTCTCACCCTCCTCTCTCTCCCACCCTCCTCTGTCTCAGTCTCTCACCCTCCTCTCTCTCCCACCCTCCTCTGTCTCAGTGTCTCACCCTCCTTTCTCTCTCACACACACACACAGACAGACATACACACACACACTCACACACCCTCACACACACTCTCGCTCTTCTCTCTCACCCTCATCCTCTCTCTCACTCGCTTATTCTCTCACCCTCCCCTCTCTCTTGCACTCTCTATCACACCCACACTCTCTCACCCTCCTCCTCTCCCTCACACTGCCTCTCTCACCCTCGCCCTCTCTGTCTGTCTCTCTCACTCTCATCCTCCCTCCCTCTCTCTCTCATTCTCTCACCGTCCCCCTCCCCCTGTCCCTCGCACTCTCTCTGTCACCCTCTCTCTCACCATCCTCCTCTCCCTCACACTGCCTCTCTCCCCCTCCCCCCTCTGTCTGTCTCTCTCACTCTCCCTCACTCTCCTCCTCTCTCTCACTTATTCTCTCACCCTCACTGTCTCTCTTTCTCTCTCTCTCTGTCTCTCCCTCTCTCTCATCCTCACTCCTCTCTCTCAAGCTCTATCTCTCACCCTCTCCCTCTTTCTCACATCCCCTCTCTCTCACACTCCCCTTCTCTCTCACACTCCCTCCCACTCTTGCTCACCCTCCCCCACTGTCTCTCACACTCACTCTTACACGCCCTCTCCCTCACACTGCCTCTCTCACCCTCCCCTTCTCTCGTGCTCTCTCCCTCACCCACCCCCTCTCTCTCAGTGTTTCTCTCACCCTCTCCCTCTCCCCACTCTCACCCTCTCTCACACACTCTCTCTCTCTCTCACCCTCCATCTCTTTCTCAGCCTCCTCCTCTCCCTCACACTCTCTCTCTCACACTCACTCTCTCTTATACCCCCTCTCCCTCACACTGCCTCTCTCACCCACTCCCTCTCTGACTTTCTCACTCTCTCTCACCCTCCCCCTCTCTCTGTCTCACTCTCCACTCCCCCCTCATCCTCTCTCTCACCCTCCACTCTCCCCTCACTCTCTCTCTCTCATCCTCCCCGCTCTCTCTCATTCTGTCTCTCCCTCTCCCTCTCCCTCTGTCTCACCCTCACTTTCTCTCTCCTTCTTCCCCTCTCTCACTCTCTACGCCCTCCCCATCTCTCTCACAATCTCTCACCCTCCACCTCTGCCTCTCTGTCTTTCTCTCTCACACACGCACACTCACACTCTGCCTCTAATGTGGAAATGCCGTCTCCTCTCTCGCGATATCCCTCTCTCTGTCAGATCTTTAACTGGCTTTCACGCTATCCTGATTCTCACAGGCTCGGCGATGAAGAGAAGGCGAATGGCTGGGCGGTTAAAGCTGATCCTGTGCGCTTCTCATTCTCTCCTCTTTCCTTCGCAGGTCCACGGGGGAAGGGTAGGCACCATCTTTGGCTCATCGCTGGTGGTATGATCCTGTTCGCATGCATTATCACAGCTGTGAGCATTTTCATCACTCATGACAGTACGTTGGGAGTGTTCGATGGGGACGGTGTAGGGGAAGCTTTACTCTGTATCTAACCCCGTGCTGTCTCTGTCCCTGGAAGTGTTTGATGGGGGGGGGGACAGTGTAGAGGGAGCTTTACTCTGTATCTAATCCCATGCTGTCCCTGTCCTGGGAGTGTTCGATGGGGTCGGTGTAGAGGAAGCTTTACTCTGTATCTAACCCCGTGCTGTCCCTGTCCCTGGGAGTGTTTGATGGGGGGGGCAGTGTAGAGGGAGCTTTACTCTGTATCTACCCCCGTGCTGTCCCTGTCCCTGGGAGTGTTTGATGCGGGGACATTGTAGAGAGAGCTTTACCCTGTATCTGACCCCGTGCTGTCCCTGTCCTGGGAGTGTTTGATGGGGGGATAGAGTAGAGGGAGCTTTACTCTGTATCTAACCCCGTGCTGTCCCTGGGAGTGTTTGATGGGGGACAGTGTAGAAGGAGCTTTACTCTGTATCTAACCCCATGCTGTCCCTGTCCCTGGGAGTGTTTAATGGGGGGGACAGTGTAGAGGGAGCTTTACTCTGTATCTAACCCTGTGCTGTCCCTGTCCTGGGAGCGTTCAATGGGGACGGTGTAGAGGGAGCTTTACTCTGTATCTACCCCCGTGCTGTCCCTGTCCCTGGGAGTGTTTGATGCGGGGACATTGTAGAGGGAGCTTTACCCTGTATCTGACCCCGTGCTGTCCCTGTCCTGGGAGTGTTTGATGGGGAGACAGTGTAGAGGGAGCTTTACTCTGTATATAACCCCGTGCTGTCCCTGGGAGTGTTTGATGGGGGATGGTGTAGAGGAGGCTTTACCCTGTAACTAACCCCATGCTGTCCCTGTCCCTGGGAGTGTTTGATGGGGGGGGGCAGTGTAGAGAGAGCTTTACTCTGTATCTGACCCTGTGCTGTCCCTGTCCCTGGGAGTGTTCGATGGGGACGGTGTAGAGGGAGCTTTACTCTGTATCTAACCCCGTGCTGTCCCTGTCCCTGGGAGTGTTTGATGCGGGGACATTGTAGAGGGAGCTTTACCCTGTAACTAACCCCATGCTGTCCCTGTCCCTGGGAGTGTTTGATGGGGGAGACAGTGTAGAGGAAGCTTTACTCTGTATCTGACCCCGTGCTGTCCCTGTCCTGGGAGTGTTTGATGGGGGAGACAGTGTAGAGGAAGCTTTACTCTGTATCTGACCCCGTGCTGTCCCTGTCCCTGGGAGTGTTTGATGGGGGGAACAGTGTAGAGGCAGCTTTACTCTGTATCTAACCCCGTGCTGTCCCTGTCCCTGGGAGTGTTTGATATGGGTGGGGGGGGGGGGGGGGGGGCGGGCGCGGGCAGTGTAGAGGGAGCTTCTCTCTGTATCTAGCCCTGGAATGTATCTTACTGCATTGTGGTGATCCCTGTCTGGAGGCTCGGTGCTGGAATTCCCTGTCGGGTGGTTGCTGAGTGGATCAGGGAGACCTGAGGCACATGATCAGACACAGAATGACTCACTCCCTGTGTTTCTCTCTCTCTCACACACAGATGTGACTCACTGCCATCTCACTCCCTGTTTCTCTCTCTCTCTCTCTCTGACAGATATGAACCAACTGTGATGAATGTATTTTAACCCTGAACAACAAGTCATTAAAAAATACTCCTGACGGATCCTCTGTGTGTCTTGTTGGAAGCTTGTCGACTCCGTTCTCGTCAGACTTTACAGGTGCGGTGTTTGCGCAGCTCTCTCTGAGCATTTCTCACGTCACGCCCACCTCCTGCACCAACCCCCGGCCCCGCCCCCGACTCAAATCACTGTCCGACTCCCTCTCGGACGGTCCGGCCAAACACGCCCCCAACCCCCGCATCGTTTCCAACCGCTCTCTCCGTTCCTGACCCGAAACGCTGTGGAAATGTTCCGTGTTTCGCCTCGAATCGGTTGGCTTGCGAAGTACGCCTCCGTGGGCAGCGCGCCGAAACGCCACACACAGCCGTTACCCAGTCCTCGCCGAAGCGAACGATTCATAGCCGTGCACGGTGTTCCCCCGATTTTCCTGTGGTCTGGAAGCAGCTGGCAGAAAGCTGCACTTTCCCTCTTTAACCTGAGTGACTCAGAGTTGCCAATAAATAGCCACAGGTCAGCAGCTATTAGCTGTCGGTAAGTAAATTGACAAATTGGAACTGCATTTCTGATCTCTCCCTTTTTCACACAAACAAGAACAAAAGGAAGGGAAATCAAACGCGGTTTTTTGGATGGAGGGGAAGACTGGGAGGGCAGTTCAATGCTCCCTGTCCACAGCATTTGCTGAAATGGTCCTTATACAAATCAGAATGCTGCTTCTCAGTCTTCTCACACTATGCCCCACCATCTCCAAGGCACAAGTCAGGAGGGTGGTGGAATTCCCCCCCCCCACTTGCCCCTGGATGGGGGTAGCTCCAACAAACACTCAAGAAGCTCTCTGCTTCCCCTGCCCCTCTTTCCTTCTCTCTCTTCCCTTTCGTCCTCTGTTGTCTGCTCACATTTTGCTGTCACTTTCTTGTTCCTTTCACACTCTCTCTCCGCGCCTCACTGCCCATGTCCTTCTGCCTGTTCCATGTTCGTCCCCTCTCCCTGCTCCACACTCTCACTCCCTGTGCCCCTTTCTCTCTCCCTCGGTGGGCATTAGCTGTAACCCCACAACAAGCGAACTTGTAAAACAGCTGCTACCTCGCGCTGTCTGATGAAACCGGCCGTCCTCTCCCTGCCCTGTCCTGTCTCTGCTTCAATAACACACTGGCACAAAGATGGGTTTAAATCTATCTGCGAGAGATCCCCATCGATGCTCCAGTTCCACTGGAATCACTGAGCCCCATGCTGACCCCTGCACCCAGTCGACCCCCTGACCTGCCATATGCCAGCAGGAGGACGTGTCTGGGGGAGGGGGTGGGCGATCCCTGCATCTCCCGATACCCTCTAACCTCTCCCTGTCACCGCCCCCGCCACCAAAATCGCCAATCCAGTCCCCTAAAATCGGGTTGCCCGGGCCTAAGAATCCAGGCTGTTGGTGGAAATCGCCAAATGAGTGATGAAATAATTTGATGGAAGTGCGCGGTGTGAAAGGCAACTGGGATCTGCGGAGGTCGGGGTGGGAGGGGGTCATTGGCTTCAAAGTCCCCAGGGAGATTGAAGATGAACCTCAGGAACCACGGACCTGGGGATGATAAACAAAAGCGTTGAAAGATTTTATTGAGTCACTGGTAGGAGATTTTGGGTGCAGGGAGGAGAGTGTGTTCAAGAATTTTGCATGAGGCTGAAGAATCAGCCAAATGACGGTTCAAACATTCCATTGGAGTGTGATTGTGGAGGTGGGGAATGGTCAGTGAGTGAGGGCCGGTGGTAAGGCAGGAGGACTGACTGGCCCCTCTGAGCGTGGGCCCCAAAGGTCTGAATTTGAACTACCCACGGGATATTAGAGATGGAGATTATAGGATCTGTCTCTGCCAAAGGCTACCGGCCAACAAGTCATGCATTTGGAGAGACCACACGTTACACGAAACAGGATCACAATCACTATTACTTTAGCCACGTGGGGAGGTGATAGCCCAGTGATATTATCACTGGACTGTTAATCCGGAGACGGCACAACATTCTGGGGACCCGAGTTCAAATCCCGCCAGGGCAGATGGTGGAATTTGAATTCAGTGAATATCTAGGATTAAGAATCTAACGATGACCGTGAATTCATTGCAGATTGCCAGGACAAACCCACCTGGTTCACTAATGCCCTTTAGGGAAGGAACCTGCCTCCTTACCTGGTCTGGGCTACATGTGACTCCAGACCCGCAGCAATGCGGTTGCCTTTTAACTGCCCTCTGGGCAATTAGGGATGGACAATAAACGCTGCCTGGTCAGAGTCGCCCTCATCCCGTGAATGAATAAAGGAATCGCGAGGAAGAGAGATGGGCAATGAGACCACTGATCAGGACGAGAGCGATATTATCCATTGTCTTACCGTTGATGTATGGATATTAAAGCACCAGTGTTTCTGTGTTTCTTTTGAAATTCTGACATCCGCACCAGTTTCCTCTCATTTGAGTGACTCACCAAATCTTTTCTACTGCCGATAGCCAGGGTGCTCGCTGCTTTGTTTAAACAGGGACAGGCTTTGCTGTTCTGTCTGACACAGTCCCACCTCCCAGTTTTGCCGTGGCAACAGGGTTACAGACCCTCACTCTGACGCAAGAGCGACGCACCCTCCTGTAGACAAGCTGCGCACTTGGATTGTCACTGCCTTGAGAAAATGTTGGGGAGCCCCTCAGCAGTCCGCGAGCTGGAGAATTCGAGCAAAGGGATCTCTTTGCACATTCCCCGGCTGCTCTCTGAACTGAGGCGGGTGGCACAGGTGCTGGTCGGGTTTATGCAGTGCGCTGGAACAGGAAGCCCAATTCCTGCACAAAATCATCTAAATTCCTAGCCCCAGCTCCTATGTACGCGTCCATTTGGAATATCCCATCAGTACTGACTGTTACAGGATAAAATTTGCCGATAACCATCAGCAAAATAACCTGACTTCCTTCGACTTTCCATTTGGGATTCTGGTCGCTGATGTGAGCCTGGTATCGCAAGTGGCCCTTGAAATGGATCTGACCGTGAACATATGGACAGCAAAACCAGGACAAAATGGGAGACGTGGGGTTATAATTTGCTGTTACAAGGGAACATAGTTTTAAAGTGAGCGGAGGTAGATATAGGGAAGACATCAGAGGTAGGTTCTTTACTCAGAGAGTGGTCGGGGCGTGGAATGCATTGCCAGAGAGGGGAGTGGAGTCGGCCTCACTAGGGGCATTTAAGCGGCTATTAGACAGGCACATGGATGGAGGTGTAAGGTAGGGGTGGAGGTGACATAGACCTTAGGTTTAGGGTTAAAGTTTGGCACAACATGATGGGCTGAAGGGCCTGTACTTTTCTGTGTATAATGTCACCATCATCACTAGAATACCTATTCCACTAGATCCAGAGATTCGTCACGAAAGCCACAAGAGGTTTAATAATCTGGTGGTATCACAGGGATTAGCGCTGCTGCCTCTCAGCACCAGGGGCCCAGGTTCGATCCCACCCTCGGGCGACTGTCCGTGCGGAGTTTGCAAATTCTCCCCGTGTCTGCGTGGGTTTCCCCCGGGTGCTCCAGTTTCCTGCCACAGGACAGAAATGTGCAGGTTAGGTGGATTGGCCCTGCTAAATTGTCCCATAGTGCCCAGGGATGTGCAGGTTAGGGTGGGTTGGCCGTGCTAAATTGTCCCATAGTGCCCAGAGATGTGCAGGTTAGGGTGGATTGGCCGTGCTAAATTGTCCCGTAGTGCCCAGGGATGTGCAGGTTAGGGTGGGTTGGCCGTGCTAAATTGTCCCATAGTGTCCAGGGATGTGTGGGTTAGGGTGGATTGGCCGTGCTAAATTGTCCCATAGTATCCAGGGATGTGCGGGTTAGGGTGGATTGGCCGTGCTAAATTGTCCCGTAGTGCCCAGGGATGTGCGGGTTAGGGTGGGTTGGCCGTGCTAAATTGTCCCATAGTATCCAGGGATGTGCAGGTTAGGGTGGATTGGCCGTGCTAAATTGTCCCATAGTGCCCAGGGATGTGCGGGTTAGGGTGGATTGGCCGTGCTAAATTGTCCCGTAGTGCCCAGGGATGTGCGGGTTAGGGTGGATTGGCCGTGCTAAATTGTCCCATAGTGCCCAGGGATGTGCAGGTTAGGGTGGATTGGCCGTGCTAAATTGTCCCATAGTGCCCAGGGATGTGCGGGTTAGGGTGGGTTGGCCGTGCTAAATTGTCCCATAGTGCCCAGGGATGTGCGGGTTGGGGTGGATTGGCCGTGCTAAATTGTCCCATAGTGCCCAGGAATGTGCGGGTTAGGGTGGGTTGGCCGTGCTAAATTGTCCCGTAGTGCCCAGGGATGTGCAGGTTAGGGTGGATTGGCCGTGCTAAATTGTCCCGTAGTGCCCAGGGATGTGCAGGTTAGGGTGGGTTGGCCGTGCTAAATTGTCCCGTAGTGCCCAGGGATGTGCAGGTTAGGGTGGATTGGCCGTGCTAAATTGTCCCGTAGTGCCCAGGGATGTGCAGGTTAGGGTGGGTTGGCCGTGCTAAATTGTCCCATAGTGCCCAGGGATGTGCAGGTTAGGGTGGGTTGGCCGTGCTAAATTGTCCCGTAGTGCCCAGGGATGTGCAGGTTAGGGTGGGTTGGCCGTGCTAAATTGTCCCGTAGTGTCCAGGGATGTGCAGGTTAGGGTGGATTGGCCGTGCTAAATTGTCCCATAGTGCCCAGGGATGTGCAGGTTAGGGTGGGATTGGCCGTGCTAAATTGTCCCCTAGTGTCCAGGGATGTGCAGGTTAGGGTGGGCTATTGGGGGAAGAGTCTGGGTGGGCATGCTCTGTAGGTCAGCATGGACCTGTTGGGCTGAACGGCCTGATTCCACACTGTAGGGATTCTATGAATCGGTAATGTTGAGACTGTAGGTCACTCAGCCCATGCAGTCTGCTCCGCCATTCCGTTGTGACTGATAGGTTCCTCAACCCCTTTCTCCCTGTAACCCCAGATCCGCTTGATAACCAGGAACCTATCTATCTCCGTCTTAAAATGCTCCGTGAACATAAAATACCAGGAAAGGTTCTTCAAAGAGCTCACCACAGCCGAATTCCCAGAACAATAGATGCTGCCCTCTCGGTGTTGACTTTCTGCAAACAAATGGCCACAAATCGATCAGAGGTGAAAGAGAGCGAGCAGCTGCCTTTCACACCCCGCACTTCCATCAAATTATTTCATCGCTCATTTGGCGATTTCCACCAACAGCCTGGATTCTTAGGCCCGGGCAACCCGAGTTTAGGGGGCTGGATTGGTGGTTTTAAAGGCGGCGGGAGTGCGGGGCTGACAGGGAGAGGTTAGCGGGTATCGGGAGATGCAGGGATCGCCCACTCCCTCCCACACACGCACATCCTCCTGCTGGTACCCGATGCACAAAAGGGGCTGGATTTCAGGAAAACAGAATGCTGTTCCAAAACTCCCAGGAAATGTGTCTCGACATCGGGTCCAGGATAATAGGGCGCAAGTCTGCACGACAACAAGGTCAGAGCATTTTGAGAGACCGCGCTTTCTGGGAGACAGGATTACAATCGTCAAAATGTTACCTGTGAGGGAGTGACAAAGTGGAGACTGATACTACACATTGGGTTGGGGGGGGGGGGTCCACAGTTCAAGTTTTGCTTGAGATGGGGCACAGTGGGAGCTGGAAGAGATTCACCAGGCGAGGGGCCAGTAAAACCAATAGTTGGAATCGAGGAATTGGAGCTGGAGTTTTAAAGTCCGGGCGAACAGTGAACAGGCAGACCTCAGCGAGCCCTCTGACTGTTACTCCGCAAACAATTCCCAGAGCCCTAGCACCACCTCTTCCCGGTTACCACAGGGACCGCCTTCTTTTGCCATAGGGTCAGTCGCCCCCTGAGTTTCACTACCAGAGCAGAAAACCTGCATCATACCCAGCAATGACCCAATAGCTTGATAATGTGTGGTTGTAACTGCAGCCTCAATCCCGACATTGTTTTATTCTGCGATAGGTTTCTCCACAGACAGACAGACAGACAGACAGACAGACAGACAGACAGACAGACACACACACACACACACACACACACACACACACACTCACACACACACAGACACACACACACACACACACACACACTCACACACACTCACACACACACACACACTCACACACACACACACTCACACACACACACACACACACACACACACACACACACACACACTCACACACACACTCACACACACACTCACACACTCACACTCACACACACACTCACACTCACACACACACACACAAACAGACACACACACACACTCTCACACAGACACACACACACACACACACACACACACACAGAGAGTTAAATGAGCCATAGAGCAGGCCTGGCTTTGTTACCACAGCAACAACATGAATTCTCCACTAAAATAACAGCACACAAAATAAGAATGTTATGGGACTCACAGCGATTTTGACCCTCCCACTACCAAAAGCACTGGGCAAAGGGACATCTCTGTGTATTCCCCCCCCCCTCCCCCCCACCCCAACCCCAGTGCTCTCGGAATCTATCCTGGGTCATGGCATAGATCAGGAGCCTCAGCATGAAGCCTTGTTCCTTCACAAAAGTGCACCATAGTAGCCCAAGTACCGTATCTGCCAGCAGACAGTACACACTATCAACAATGACCAGAAGAACATGAAATTGGCCAAGATGACAAAACAGCAAAACATGGACTTCTTGCAAATTTCCTTTACTGGGTCTTGGCTTTTGCCCACACCACAGTCAGCCCAGTCTCCTGCGAGACTCTGTTGGCCACTGAAAATGCCTGATAGGGGGTTAGAACCCTGTAAAATAATTCACTTGCTATTCAGACCCAAGGGAACTTGACTTCTTACGTGACAAAACCAAGGGGAGCATTCCAAAGTCCATACCATGTGGACTACTTGAAGTGCCAGAAAATGTTCTTCAAACAGCTCAGGGCAGTCACTGTCCCCGAACCACAGCCACCATTTCTCTCTGCTGCAAATATTTACTTTTCAGCTTCTGGCAACAAATGGCCACAGATCAATCAAAGAGGGAAGCGGCGGTCATCCAGACAGAACAGTCAGTGTCTGCATAAAGCAGGACAGAGTGGACATTACACACGGGGACTAACTTCAGGGAAAAAACACTGCTCCTAATAAACATTTGGGATGTGCCTAAGTATCAGGTCCAGGAAAATGACCAATAGATCTGCCATTTTCACAGCCATGTAACAAGTAATACATTTAGACAGACCACATTTTCCTAGAAACAGAATCACAATTGTCACTAGGTTGGCTGTCAGGAAGGAAAAGAACCAGTAACATTACACATGTACCAGGGGTAAGGTTTCCTTAATACATTGCAAATTTCAGTTGTTTTATTGTGTCCTACAAATGATCAATGGGAAGGTCTATGATTCAATGAAACGCATCAGTCCTTAAATAATGAAACTGAAAGTGGGGTTTAAGCACAAATGGGAGCTTGATTTGGAAATGAGCTTAAGCTGCAGGAAGCAGAGAGAAGTAAAGAACACTGTGTTTACATTGTTTTTTTCTTCAGCTTACAACAGAGTGCAGAATTGTGAATTGGTCCATCCAGGTTTTTGATCTTTCATAATGCCGACATTGTAGACAATGTGGAAGGCAGTTGAAAAAGTATTCAAAGATGTCGAACTCAAAAATGTGAAAAGATAATCCGAAGGATAATAGTGGAGGATAGGGCCTCACTGATGAACTGGAAACAGGCTGTTATCTGAGAAATTGATGAGTTAAGATGGGACCCGCGACAGAGACTAACAGCACTCTCTCAGTCTTCAATGACCGACTCTTTTCCTTAGTCTGTAAATGGTTCGGACTCAAAGTGTTAACTCTGTTCTTTCTCTCCCAAGATGATGCCAGAAACTGCTGTGTTCCTGCACAATCCTCTGTGTTTGAATGGGAATATTCAACCCTGAGGTGCAACCAGGCAGAGCTGGATCTGGGGCAGTTGACATGGACAAGCGGGAACAGTGAGGGAGGACACACACAGCAGCTTGCTGTGAGGCAGGATTGATGAAGGAGGATGGTCACTCCAGCAAAACATCTGGAACCATCACTCCTGCATTTACCGAGACCGTTCATAATGACAACTGCGGGTGGTAAGGAGGTGCCAGTCTGTGATCTGTCTGGAGCCAACAAAGATTGGAATGGCACTGAGACATTGTAGGCTTCAGAGCTCTAATAACTGTTCATGGATTGAATAAATCAGAGTCACAGAGGTACGTAGAACATAGAACATTACAGCACAGTACAGGCCCTTCGGCCCTCGATGTTGTGCCGACCTGTCATACCGATCTCAAGCCCATCTAACCTACACTATTCCATGTACGTCCATATGCTTGTCCAAAGACGACTTAAATGTACCTAAAGTTGGCGAAACTACTACCGTTGCAGGCAAAGCGTTTCATTCCCTTACTACTCTCTGAGTAAAGAAACTACCTCTGACATCTGTCCTATATCTTTCACCCCTCAATTTAAAGCTATGCCCCTTCGTGCTCGCCGTCACCATCCTAGGAAAAAGGCTCTCCCTGTCCACCCTATCTAACCCTCTGATTATTTTATATGTTTCAATTAAGTCACCTCTCAACCTTCTTCTCTCTAATGAAAACAGCCTCAAGTCCCTCAGCCTTTCCTCGTAAGACCTTCCCTCCATACTAGGCAACATCCTAGTAAATCTCCTCTGCACCCTTTCCAAAGCTTCCACATCCTTCTTATAATGCGGTGACCAGAACTGTACACAATACCCAAGTGTGGCCGCACCAGAGTTTTGTACAGCTTCACTATAACCTCTTGGTTCCGGAACTTGATCCCTCTATTAATAAAAGCTAAAACACTGTATGCCTTCTTAACTGCCCTGTCAACCTGGGTGGCAACTTTCAAGGATCTGTGTACATGGACACCGAGATCTCTCTGCTCATCTACACTACCAAGAATCTTACCATTAGCCCAGTACTTTGCCTTCCGGCTACTCCTACCAAAGTGCATCACCTCACACTTGTCTGCATTAAACTCCATTTGCCACCTCTCAGCCCAGCTCTGCAGCTTATCTATGTCTCTCTGCAACCTACAGCATCCTTTGTCACTATCCACAATTCCACCGACCTTAGTGTCGTCTGCAAATTTACTAACCCATCCTTCTACGCCTTCATCCAGGTCATTTATAAAAATGACAAACAACAGTGCACCCAACACCGACCCTTGCGGTACACCACTAGTAACTGGTCTCCAGGATGAATATTTCCTATCAACTACCACCCTCTGTCTTCTTTCAGCAAGCCAATTTCCAATCCAAACTGCTATATCTCCCACAATCCCATTCCTCTACATTTTGTACAATAGCCTACTGTGGGGAACCTTATCGAACGCCTTGCTGAAATCCATATACACCACATCAACCGGTTTACTCTCATCTACCTGTTTGGTCACCTTCTCAAAGAACTCAATAAGGTTTGTGAGGCACGACCTACCCTTCACAAAACAGTGCTGACTATCCCTAATCAAATTATTCTTTGCTAGATGATTATAAATCCTATCCCTTATAACCTTTTCCAACACTTTACCAACAACTGAGTTAAGGCTCACTGGTCTATAATAACCAGGGTTGTCTCTACTCCCCTTCTTGAACAGGGGAACCACATTTGCTATCCTCCAGTCTTCTGGCACTATTCCTGTAGACAATGACGAGTTAAAGATCAATGCCAAAGGCTCGGCAATCTCCTCTCTGGCTTCCCTGAGGATCCGAGATAAATCCCATCCAGCCCAGGGGACTTATCTATCTTCACACTCTGTAGGATTTCTAATACCTCTTCCTTGTGAACCTCAATCCGAACGAGTCTAGTAGCCTGTATCTCAGTATTCTCCTCGACAACATTGTTGTTTTCTAGAGTGAATACTGTTGAAAAATATTCATTTAGCACTTCCCCTATCTCATCTGACTCCACACACAACTTACCACTACTATCTTTGATTGGGCCTAATCTTACTTTCATCATTCTTTTATTCCTTAAATACCGATAGAAAGCCTTAGGGTTTACCCTGATCCTATCCGCCAACAACTTCTCATGTCTCCTCCTGGCTCTTCTGAGCTCTCTCTTTAGGTCTTTCCTGGCTACCTTGTAGCCCTCAAGTGCCCTAACTGAGCCTTCACATCTCATCCTAACATAAGCCTTCTTCTTCCTCTTGACCAGAGATTCCACTTCGTAAACCACGGCTACCACGCTCTACAGCTTCCTCCCTGCCTGACAGGTACATACTTATCTAGGACACACAGGAGCTTTTCCTTGAATAAGCTTCACATTTCTAATGTGCCCATCCCCTGCAGTTTCCTTCCCCATTCTATGCTCCCTAAATCTTGCCTAATCTCATCGTAATTGCCTTTCCCCAGCTATAACTCTTGCTCAGTGGTATACACCTATCCCTTTCCATCACTAAAGTAAACATAACAGAATTGTGATCGCTATCACCAAAGTACTCACCTACTTCCAAATCTAACACCTGGCCAGGCTCATTACCCAGTACCAAATCTAATGTGGCTTCGCCCCTTGTTGGCCTGTCTACATACTGTGTCAGGAAGCCCTCCTGCACACACTGGACAAAAACGGACCCATCTATCATACTCAAACTATAGTGTTCCCAGTCAATATTTGGAAAGTTGAAGTCCCCCATGACAACTACCTTGTCTCTCTCAATCTTATCGAGAATCATCTTTGCTATCCTTTCCTCTACATCTCTGGAACTATTCGGAGGCCGATAGAGAACTCCCAACAGGGTGACCTCTCCTTTCCTGTTTCTAACCTCAGCCCATACTACCTCAGTTGACAAGTTCCCAAACATCCTTTCTGTAACTGTAATACTGTCCTTGACCAACAATGCCACACCTCCGCCCCTTCTACCATCTTCTCTGTTCTTACTGAAACATCTAAATCCCGGAACCTGCAACAACCATTCCTGTCCCTGCTCTATCCATGTCTCCGAAATGGCCACAACATCGAAGTCCCAGGTACCAACCCATGCTGCAAGTTCACCCACATTATTCCGGACGCTCCTGGCGTTGAAGTAGACACACTTCAAACCAACTTCTTGCTTGCCGGTGCCATCTCGCGTCCCTGAAACTTTATTTCGGACCTCCCTACTCTCAATCTTTTCTATAGTCGAACTACAATTTTGGTTCACATCCCCCTGCTGGATTAGTTTAAACCCACCCGAATAGCCTCAGTGAATCTCCCCCCCAAGGATATTGGTACCCCTCTGGTTCAGGTGAAGACCATCCTGCTTGTAGAGATCCCACCCACCCCAGAAAGAGCCCCAATTATCCAAGAATCCAAAACCCTCCCTCCTGCACCATCCCTTTAGCCACATGTTCAACTCCTCTCTCTCCCCATTCCTCACCTCACTAGCACGTGGCACAGGCAACAAACCAGAGACAACAACTCTGTTCGTCCTAGCTCTAAGCTTCCATCCTAGCTCCCTGAATTTCTGCCTTAAATCCCCATCTCTCTTCCTACCTATGTCACTGGTGCCAATGTGGACCATGACTTGGGGCTGCTCCCCCTCCCCCTTAAGGATCCCAAAAACACGATCAAACACATCACGCACCCTGGCACCTGGGAGGCAACACACCAACTGTGAGTCTCTCTCATCTCCACAGAACCTCCTATCTGTCCCTCTGACTATGGAGTCCCCAATGACTACTGCTCTGCTCCTCTTCCCCCTTCCCTTCTGAAGGGACAGACTCTGTGCCAGAGACCTGTGCCCCACTGCTTTCCCCTGGTAAGTCGTCTCCCCCAACAGTATCCAAAACGGTATACTTATTGTTGAGGGGAATAGCCACAGGGGATCCCTGCACTGCCTGCCGGTTCCCTTTCCATCCCCTAACCATAACCCATCTGGTTTTTTCTTGTACCTGAGGAGTGACTACCTCCCTGTAACTCCTCTCAATAACCCCTTCTGCCTCCCGAATGATCCGAAGTTCATCCAGCTCCAGCTCCAGTTCCCTAACGCGGTTTTCAAGGAGCTGGAGTTGGGTGCACTTCCCGCAGATGTAGTCAGCAGGGACACTAGTGGTGACCCTTAGCTCCCACATTCTGCAGGAGGAACATTCAACTGCCCTGACCTCCGTTCCCATTATTCTACATTCCCAAGACTTAAAAATAAAGGATAAAAAATAAACTTGTTACTTACCAATCAGGCACACAGAACTTTTTTTTGGTTAGAGGAGGAGGATGGGTGGGAGGCAATACCCGGGTAGTGTTTCGGGTAACGCAACCACACAAATATATTACCTCACTCACTCACCAGTCCCGTGTCGGCTCCTGCTCAGCGTCCCTCCGCCTATTCACAAGGTAAGCTTTTTAACGATTCAAAAACAGTGACTCACCGGCTTCCCGACAGACTCCTGCTCCAAGCTCCCGCTCGCACTGCTGCTGCGACCAGAAATGAAACCAGGTACATAGACCCTTCAGTCCAGTTCATCCATGCCGACCAGGTTTCCTACCTGACCTACTCCCATTTGCCAGCACGTGGCCCATGTTCCTCTAATCCCTTCCTATCCATGTCCCCATCCAGATGCCTTTTGAATGCTGTAACTGTACCAGCCCCCACCACTCCCTCTGGCAGCTTGTCCCATACACACACCGCCCTCTGTGTGAAATAGTTACCCCTCAGGTCCCTTTTAAACTATACCCCCTCTCACCTTAAACCTATTCCCTCTATTTTTAAACTCCCCCACCCCTGGGGAAAAGACCTTGCCCATTCATCCTATCTGTGCCCCTAATGATTTTATAAACCTCTATAAAGGTCAGCCCTCAGCCTTCAACCCTCCAGAGAAAATAGTCCCAGCCTATTCCATCTCTCCCTTGAGCTCCAGCATGCACCCCCCCCCCCAAACCTGGTAACATCCTTGTAAAACTTTTCTTCATCACCTCAAGTTGAACAACACCCTTCCTACAGCAGGGAGACCTGAACTGAACACAGTATTCTTGAAGTGCCCTCATCAATGTCTTGTACGGCTGCAACATGACCCCCAACTTAACGCACTGACCCCTAAAGGTAAGCATTCCAATCACCTCCCTCACCGCCCTGTCTACCTGCAACCCCAGTCTCAAGGAACTATGAGCCTGCCCACCAAGGTCTCTGTTCAGAAACACTCCCCAGGACATTCCCGTTCAGTGTATAAGTCCTGCCCTGATGTGCCTTTCCAAAATGCAGCACCTCACATTTATCTACATTAAACTCCAACTGCCCCTCCTCGGCCCATTGGCCCATCTGATCAAGGTCCCACTGTACTGATGTAAACTTCTTCGCTGTCCACTAGCCCTCTAATTTTGGCGTCATCTGCAAACTTACTAACCACACCTCCCGTATTCCCACATTATTGATGAATCAACAAAATGACACAGAGTTACACACAGACAGAAGCAGCAATAACTCTGTCCTGAATAAACTAATGAAGGCAGGGACCAGCTTAGATAGGAATTGGCAGCAAATAGCCACGGCTTGTAAGAGGATGATTGAAACTATATGAACAGAACCGCTTAGACGCTGTACATAACACTGTGCAGAGCTGGAGAAACACAGCAGGCCAGGTAGCATCAGAGTAGGAATGTCGGCTTTTCAGGCTGGGACCCTTCTTCAGACCCGACCTGGAACGTCAGCTTTCCTGCTCCTCTGATGCTGCCTGGCCTTCTGCGTTCATCCAGCTCCACGCTGCGTTGTCTCTGACTCCAGCAGCGGCTGTTTATTGTCTCTGAAGGGGGCCTGTAATGATTGGAATGAGGTCGGCCAGGTATAGTTAGCCTAGTCCATTCAGGGAGCCCTGGCTGACAGATATCAACAGGAGTGTCCGGGGTTCTGCTCACCCAGAGCTAGCCGTGAGCACGTGAGAGTCATGGGTCACTTGGCGATGGGATACCAGCCTTAACTGAGTTACTTCTGGACCCAAAGTAAAAGAATAGAAATAGTTTCACCACAAAGTGGATAAGACAATGACTGGTGATAAACCTCACTGGAATTGAAGGTGGGGTGGTGGGGGGGGGGGGTGTGCTGCAAATGTTGGCCAGAGTTAAAGCAATGGCACTAACCCATTAAACAGACTCCTCCGCCTAAGTGTACCATGTTGGCCCTGCTG
The DNA here is from genome assembly GCF_030684315.1 of Stegostoma tigrinum. Taxonomy (NCBI): domain Eukaryota; kingdom Metazoa; phylum Chordata; class Chondrichthyes; order Orectolobiformes; family Stegostomatidae; genus Stegostoma; species Stegostoma tigrinum. Next base: position 8,731,639 of record NC_081399.1, on the reverse strand, counting down.
GTGGAATGCACTGTTGAAAATACTAACAGCTCCTTCAATAACTATTGAAGAGCCATCAAGAGATGGATGATTGATGTATAACAGGCCAGTGCATTTACTTGGGGTTGACAAGGGAGAGGTCATTGCACTGCGTTTAATATTTACAAACCATTCCACGGTAACCGCCAGGCGAAGGGAAAGCTATGACCTAGTGGTATAACCCCTAGGCTGTTAGTGCAGGAACTTAGCTCATGTCCCGGGGACCCAGCTTCGAATCCTGCCAAAGCAGATGGTGTAGCCTGCATTCAATAAGCAGCATCTGGAATTACGGCTCTAATACTGACTGTTCGGGCGGGGGAAATAAAACACCTAGAGCAATAAATTTGCAACAAGGTACCGCATGGAGGTTAAGGAAAGGACCAGTGAACCTGCACAGCTAACTAACCCGAAGGAGGGTCTAGGCCTGAAACGTCAGCCTTCCTGCTCCTCTGATGCTGCTTGGCCTGCCGTGTTCATCCAGCTCTACACCTTGTTATCTCAGTGAACTTTCACAGCTGACTACTTCTGCCGTGGACACTAGAGTTCAGTCTAAGAAAAATAAACTAAAATTCACAGCTGGTGTTGGACAGCCCCGTTCACAGCAGGGGAAGAGCTAAATTTACGATTTTTTTGCTGTTTTCTTAGAATTTGCAAATCTACAATAGTATTGTTTATGTTTTCTTGAGGCCTGTCTCTAGATTAAACTTTTTAAAAATATAAAACAGGTACGAAATTATCATAGGGCATCGTTTTCAGAGCAGTTTTCTGGGGCTGTAGATTGTTAAGGTGCACAGATGGTCTTTAGCACAATGATGTGTTCTTCTTGTCGATGTGGGAGATTTCCATGTTACTAACCCTTCATGTCTGCGGGGAAGTGTGCTTAGTTGTGAATCCTATCAGATGGGTTGGAATGGCAGTTAGAGGCAATGCGCAAGTTACAGGAGCCAGGAGGTGCGATGGATGGCAATTTCAGGAAAGTAGGAAAACAAAAGGCAGATACTGTCGAGTGGATGGGTTATCTCCCGGAAAGGGAGGCAGGTCACGCAGGAGTCTCCTGTGGCCATCCTCACCTCAAAGCATGCTGTTTTGGAAAATGTAGGGAATGACGGACTCTCGGGTGAATGTAGCTCTGACAGCCAGGTTTCTAGTACCAAGACTGGCTCCTAATGTAATATGTCAGGTTCCAACTGAGAGATTGTGATCTGTAGTAAGAAGCATGGACAGTGAATGAAACACCAGGATGGTTTGTTGCCTCCCTTGTGCCAGGGTCAAGAATGTCCTAGAGAGGGTGCACAATATTCTCCATGGGGAGAGGGATCAGAAAGAGATCATTGTACACATTGGAACCAACAACACGGGAAGAGAAGATGATGAGGTTCTGAGGATGGAATATGGGAAATTAGGCAGGAGGTTAAAAAAAGCAGGTCCTCAAGCATAGTAATAGCTGGTTGACTCCTGGTGCCAAGTGCTAGTGAGGGCAGGAATAGGATGCTAGAGCAGATGAATGTGTGGCTGAGGAGTTGGTGCAGGGGAGAAGGATCATTAGAATCTCTCTGAGGTAGAAGTGACCTGTATAAGGATGGGTTGCACCTGAGTTCGAAGGGGATTCATATATTGGCAGGAAGACTTGCTACAGCTGCTTGGAAGGATTTAAACTAGCAAGGAAGAGGAGGTTGGGTCCCAGGGAGATGGTGAGCAAAGAGGTGAACCGGTGCAATTGGAAAAAGGAGCACGTCAGTCAGGATCCAACTAGAGAATGAGGCAGGACTGATCAATTAAACTGTATCTAGTTCAATGCAAGAGGCCTGGCAGGTACAGCGGACGAGCTCAGGGCAGGGTTGGGAATGTAGGATTGGGATATCATAGCTATTACAGAGATGGGGCTCAGGGACAAACAGAACTCACAGCTTAATGTTGCAGAAAGGGGGCGGGGGAGCGGCATTTTTCATTAGGGGTAACGTTATGGCTGTACTTCGGGAGGATATTCCACGGAAGTTATTTGTGTGGAAAAGGATGATCACCTCATTTGGATTGTATTACAGACCACCCAACAGTCAGCGGTACATTGAGAAACAAACTTGTATGGAGATCTCAGTTATCTGTGAGAATAATAGGTGGTTATTGCGGGGGATTTTAACTTTCCAAACATAGAACAGGACTGTCGTAGTGTTAAGGGCTTGGATGCAGAGGAATTTGTTAAGTGTGTACAAAACTAAATTCTGATTCAGTATATAGATGCACCTGCTGGAGAAGGAGCAAAATTTGACCTACTCTTGGGAAGTAAGGCAGGGCAGTTGACTGAGGCATAGTGCGGGAGCACTTTGGGGCCAGATTGCTGGTTTTGGGCAAGAACTTTCAGAAGACGCTGGGAATGGATGTTTGCAGGTAAAGGGATGGCTGGAAAATGGGCAGCCTTCAAAAATGAGATAACACGAGCCCAAGAAAGAGTACGTTCCCGTTAGAGTGAAGGGAATGCTGACGAGCAAAGAAATGGAGGTTCTGGTCAAGAGAAAGGAAATATACGTCAGGCACAGACGACAGTGTATCTCCAGAAGGGTAAAAGGGCATCGGGAATAAACTTAAGCAAATCAGGAGGGCAAAAAGGGGACATGAGGCAGTTTTGGTAAGTAAGGTTAAGGAGAATCCAAAGGGATTCTATGATTATCTGAAGGACAAAAGGGTAACCAGGGAGAAAATAGGGCCCCTTAAAGATCAGCAAGGTTGTGTGCGCGTGGAACTGCAGGAGATGGGGATGATACTGAATGAGTATTTTGTATCAGTGTTTACTGTAGAGAAGGACATGGAAGCTAGGGAACTTGGGGAAATAAATAGATATTTGAAAAATGTCGCTGAAGGTAAGGCTGAAAGAGTTTCACAGTGTGCGAGAGTTCTGGTGAGTAAGTGGGGACAGCTTCCCGTCGAACAGTGGTACATTATAAGGAGATACTTCGAGTTTACTGCGATTTGCTTGTGAGCGATGTTCAGCTGTTGCTCTGCTCACTCACTTACTCTCTCGCTGGGCCTTGTCAGTGAAGCTGTGGCCTTTCGCTGCTGCCAAACCATTTGTCAGGAGTGAGCAGACTCCACCCATCGCTAAGAATGTGAAGACCCTAAAGATGGCTAGCCCAGACTCCATATGGACTTTGAAAATCACAAGCTTTGACTTGCATCGGGCAGGGGAGGTGTCAGGGAGATGGTCCAGTTCACTGTTCCCAGCTTCTTACCAGTGGTTAGGTTCTAATTATTTGGGGTAAGTGGTCACTGGTGAAGTTCAGAAGGTTGGGTGTTTTGTGTTTCGATAGCCCAGGTCTTTCGAACAGGGGCTTTGCGACTTTTCGTAAAATCTTCCAAGTTTGATGACGGCTCTGGGAACAGAGGGACTCGATCTCAGCGCACTAAACTCCGAGAGGAGCGACATTTCGTGGCTGAAAGCATTCACGGGTCGCGACACTCCTCCAACGCCATCTCCGCTGAGGCGGAACGCACCCCCCCACCCCCCCCCACCCGACACCCCCAGCACCCTGCCGAAAGAATCCGAAAGCAGCAGTGGCTCTCTGGCATTCGGAATGAAGACGACATCAGGACCGGGTCAGAATCGGCCCCAGGGACCAAGCTGACAGGAGACTGCGTGGCGAGGGTTTTATTGCGATATGATGTATCTCAACAGGAATACAGTTACAACAGAAGGCGGGCACACTTCGGGGCAGCTCTGAGCCACCAAGTTACTGGCATGTCGCTGACTCTATAATGACCGGTATGTGTTGCAAACTATTTACAAATCCTGAAAAATAGGACCAAAATCTTTGACCAGAAACTAGATTCTTCTCGTAGTGAAAAGAATTTGGTGGCGGGAGGAGGAAGTCGGGGGAGCAGGATGCCTGACTGGATTCAGAATTGAGGCAGGGGTTGGAGGAGAGAACGGAGAGGGGATGAGTTGCAAAACCAACATCCCCTCCATTTGCGGGTTTGGGTTGGGGGGGGGGCTTGTCCTCCCTCCAGCCCATTGAGGTGGGGGGGGGGGGGGGTGGGAAGCCCCACATTCACGGGGTTCCCAGAGACAAGACTCCTTTGCCACCTCCTCTCGAGGTTGGTGGTGATGGGGCGAGGGGGGTGGGGGGATTGGGGGAAATGGGAGCCCCGTTGCCCTGTTCCAGCTCCTCTCCTCAGTCCAGACTCACGTCCCACTCCTCCCAAACCCCCTCACTCCTGCCCTCCCCTCAGAGGGGCCAGTGCGCACTTCAACGCCGTGATCCCTCGGAGGGAAAGCTAGAGGGAGGGAAGTGTTTGGAGCAAAGGATGGGTCCCACGGCCCACATCGCTCAGGGGGTGGGAGGGAGTGCTGGGGGGGGGGGTTAAGACGAGGAGGCATGGTTAAGGCTCCTCAGCCGCCAGACGGCTGCCCCCCCTCCTCCAGACGGTTATCGGCTGCCAGACGGCTGCCCCCCGTCCTCCAGGCGTGTCCACACCTCCAGCCTTATGCCTCCTTCCAGACAGCTGCCTTCCTCCAGCCGGGCCCACCCGCCCAGCCGGGATTCGGCCTCCAGAGGAGAGGGGTTACCCACGGGCTGCTCTTGGCTGAAGGCAGAGACCGGAACAATACTGGGCCCTTCACCAAAGCACCGCTCTCCTCCAGAGCGGCCAGGCTGGTGACCGGGCCAGCAGCGTCTCCGGGTGGCTCTTGCTCTTGTGGGCAGACACGTTGTCCTTCTTTTCAAACTTCTTGCCGCAGATGTCACAGGAGAACTGGTATCCGGCCTCGGCGTCGTGTTTCTTCATGTGCCAGTTCAACGAGGCTTTCTGCCGGCAGGTAAAGCCACAGATTTCACACCTGGACAGCGGCAGGGAGAGAAAGTCTGGGTGAGACACTGCTCCCAGTGAGTAATAAAGCCCAGGGGCAGGCAGAGGGACAGGGACAGGGAGAGGGAGAGAAAGTCTGGGTGAGACACTGCTCCCAGTGAGTAATAAAGCCCAGGGGCAGGCAGAGGGACAGGGACAGGGACAGGGAGAGAAAGTCTGGGTGAGACACTGCTCCCAGTGAGTAATAAAGCCCAGGGGCAGGCAGAGGGACAGGGACAGGGAGAGAAAGTCTGGGGGAGACACTGCTCCCAGTGAGTAATAAAGCCCAGGGCAGGCAGAGGGACAGGGACAGGGGCAGGGAGAGAAAGTCTGGGTGAGACACTGCTCCCAGTGAGTAATAAAGCCCAGGGCAGGCAGAGGGACAGGGACAGGGACAGGGAGAGAAAGTCTGGGTGAGACACTGCTCCCAGTGAGTAATAAAGCCCAGGGGCAGGCAGAGGGACAGGGACAGGGAGAGAAAGCCTGGGTGAGACACTGCTCCCAGTGAGTAATAAAGCCCAGGGGCAGGCAGAGGGACAGGGACAGGGGCAGGGAGAGAAAGTCTGGGTGAGACACTGCTCCAGTGAGTAATAAAGCCCAGGGGCAGGCAGAGGGACAGGGACAGGGACAGGGAGAGAAAGTCTGGGTGAGACACTGCTCCCAGTGAGTAATAAAGCCCAGGGCAGGCAGAGGACAGGGACAGGGAGAGAAAGTCTGGGTGAGACACTGCTCCCAGTGAGTAATAAAGCCCAGGGGCAGGCAGAGGGACAGGGACAGGGACAGGGAGAGAAAGTCTGGGTGAGACACTGCTCCCAGTGAGTAATAAAGCCCAGGGGCAGGCAGAGGGACAGGGACAGGGACAGGGAGAGAAAGTCTGGGTGAGACACTGCTCCAGTGAGTAATAAAGCCCAGGGGCAAGCAGAGGGACAGGGACAGGAGAGAAAGTCTGGGGGAGACACTGCTCCCAGTGAGTAATAAAGCCCAGGGGCAGGCAGAGGGACAGGGACAGGGAGAGAAAGTCTGGGTGAGACACTGCTCCCAGTGAGTAATAAAGCCCAGGGGCAGGCAGAGGGACAGGGACAGGGGCAGGAGAGAAAGTCTGGGTGAGACACTGCTCCCAGTGAGTATTAAAGCCCAGGGGCAGGCAGAGGGACAGGGACAGGGACAGGAGAGAAAGTCTGGGTGAGACACTGCTCCCAGTGAGTAATAAAGCCCAGGGGCAGGCAGAGGGACAGGGACAGGGGCAGGGAGAGAAAGTCTGGGTGAGACACTGCTCCCAGTGAGTAATAAAGCCCAGGGGCAGGCAGAGGACAGGGACAGGGACAGGGAGAGAAAGTCTGGGTGAGACACTGCTCCCAGTGAGTAATAAAGCCCAGGGGCAGGCAGAGGGTGAGACAGGGGGAGAGGGAAAAGGTATGTCTGAGACAATGTGGGTGAAAAGGCCAGGACAGACTCCGTCAGGGAGGGGGTTGTGAGTGCGAGAGAGAGAGAGAGGCAGACAGAGAGAGAGAGAGGGGGTGCGAGCGGGGTGCACAAAGAGCGAGGGCGAGGGGACGAGAGTGAGACGTTGTGGGAACACGATAATGGGGCAGGGGAACGAGGAGGGAAGCAAAGTCGGGGCAAGAGAGAGAGGAAGATACAGCAAGACAGAGGGAGAGAAGGAAGGAGAGGGTGGGAAAGAGAAGAAAAAAAAGAGACAGGAGGGACACAGAAAGGGGCAATGAAACAGAGTGAGGGGGAGAGACAGAGTGAGGGGAGAGACAGAGTGGGGGGGGAGACAGAGTTGGGGGGTGAAACAGAGTGAGGGGGGAGACAGAGTGAGGGGGGGAGAGACAGAGTGAGGGGGAGAGACAGAGTGGGGGTGGAGACAGAGTTGGGGGGGAGACAGAGTGAGGGGGGAGACAGAGTGAGGGGGGGAGAGACAGAGTGAGGGGGGAGAGACAGAGTGAGGGGGGACAGAGTGAGCGGGAGAGACAGCGTCGGGGGGGCGAGAGAGTGAGGGGGAGAGACAGAGTGAGGGGGGGAGACAGAGTGGGGGGGAGAGACAGAGTGGGGGGGGAGAGGCTGAGGGGGAGAGACAGAGTGGGGGGTAGACAGAGTGAGGGGGGAGACAGAGTGAGAGGCGGAGACAGAGTGAGGGGGAGAGACAGAGTGAGGGTGAGAGACAGAGTGGGGGGGAGAGAGAGTGGGGGGGAGAGACAGAGTGAGGGGGGGAGAGGTTGAGGGGGAGAGACAGAGTGGGGGGTAGACAGAGTGAGGGGGGGAGACAGAGTGAGAGGCGGAGACAGAGTGAGGGGAAGAGACAGAGTAAGGGGGAGAGACAGACTGGGGGGGGAAGACAGAGTCGGGGGAGAGACAGAGTGGGGGGGAGAGACAGAGTGAGGGGGGGGAGACAGAGTGAGGGGGGGAGACAGAGTGAGGGGGGAACAGAGTGAGGGGGGAGACAGAGTGAGGGGGGGAGACAGAGTGAGGGGGGGAGACAGAGTGAGCGGGGGAGACAGAGTGAGGGGGGGAGACAGAGTCCGGGGGGACAGAGTGAGGTGGGGGGGGACAGAGTGAGGGGGGGGACAGAGTGAGGGGGAGAGACAGAGTGGGGGGGGGAGAGGCTGAGGGGAGAGACAGAGTGGGGGGTAGACAGAGTGAGGGGGGGAGACAGAGTGAGAGGCGGAGACAGAGTGAGGGGGAGAGACAGAGTGAGGGTGAGAGACAGAGTGGGGGGGAGAGAGAGTGGGGGGGAGAGAGAGTGGGGAGGAGAGAGAGTGGGGGGAGAGAGAGAGTGAGGGGGGAGAGGCTGAGGGGGAGAGACAGAGTGGGGGGTAGAAAGAGTGAGGGGGGGAGACAGAGTGAGAGGCGGAGACAGAGTGAGGGGAAGAGACAGAGTAAGGGGGAGAGACAGACTGGGGGGGAAGACAGAGTCGGGGGGAGAGACAGAGTGGGGGGGGGACAGAGTGAGGGGAGAGACAGAGTGAGGGGGAGAGACAGAGTGAGGGGGAGAGACAGTGGGGGGGGCGAGAGAGTGGGGGGGCGAGAGAGTGGGGGGGCGAGAGAGTGAGGGGGGGGCGAGAGAGTGAGGGGGAGAGACAGAGTGAGGGGGAGAGACAGAGTGAGGGGGGAGACAGAGTGAGGGGGGGAGACAGAGTGAGGGGGGGAGACAGAGTTGGGGGGAGAGACAGAGTCGGGGGACACACAGAGTGAGGGGAGAGACAGAGTGAGGGGAGAGAACAGAGTGAGTTGGGGTGACAGATTGAGTGGTAGGACAGAATGAGTGGGGGGAATAAAATGGGGGGGAGACAGAGTGAGCAGGGGGGACACAGAGTGAGGGGGGGAGACAGAGTGAGGTGGGGAGACAAAGTGAGGGGGGCAGACCAAGTTAGCGGGGGACAGAGTGAGGGGGGGAGACAGTGGGGGGGCAGAGAGAGTGAGGGGTGAGACAGAGTGAGTGGGGGAGACACAGTGAGGGGGGGAGACAGAGTGAGGGGGGGACAGAGTGAGGGGGGGAGACACAGTGAGGGGGGAGACACAGTGATGGGGGGAGACAGAGTTGGGGGGAGAGACAGAGTGGGGGGAGGACAGAGTGGGGGGGAGAGACAGAGTGAGGGGAGAGACAGAGTGAGCGGGCGGCGAGAGAGTGAGGGGGAGAGACAGAGTGGGGGGGAGAGACAGAGTGAATGGGGGAGACAGAGTGAGGAGGGAGAGACAGTGAAGGGTGAGGACAGAATGCGGGGCAGAGTGAGGGGGGAGAGACAGTGAGGGAGGGGAGACAGAGTGGGGGGGCAGACAGAGTGAGGGGGGAGACAGAGTGAGGGGGGGAGACAGAGTCGGGGGGAGACAGAATGAGGGGGGAGACAGAATGAGGGGGGAGACAGAGTGAGGGGGGG
>NC_081399.1:8607907-8720407 GCF_030684315.1 Stegostoma tigrinum | reverse complement strand
AGAGAGCGGGGCAGCCACGCATTTGGAGGGGGAGAGGGAGACGAGACAAGGGGGGAAGGCGTATGGGGGGAGGGGGGCAGGTGAGAGATAGAGAGGAGGAGGAGCGGGGAGACAGAGAGGAGGGAAGCCATACAAAGAGTGGGTGTAGAGTGACAGTGGAAGGGGGAGTGAGAGGTAACCGAGGAGTGGGGGTGGGGGGGCCGGTAGGGTGAATGAGGATGGAGAAAACGGTGAAGGGCAGCGTGCGATACAGTGGGGAGAGATGCACAGAAGGGTGGGGTGAGAGAGGCAAAGACAGACGCAGAATGAAAACACGGCCATCTCGATTATAAAACAAACTTCCTCGGTCCATCGCTAAAGCTGTGTACAGAGCGGGCACTACAGCTCCTTGCAGAAGTGCCATCACTTCCAGCTGGAAGGACAGCCGAAGCTCCCCTCCATACCACCACCAACTTGACTTGGAAATAATCTCACCACTGGCTGGATAGTTATCCTGGACTCGCATCCCCAAGGAAGCTGAGAGTTTCCATATATCCCAAAGATTGCAGCCAGCCTCCAGGCCGAAGCTCACCACCCTCTCCAGGGCAATTAAGGACGGGCATTGGCACTGGCCTGAAATAAAACCCCAAGGGAAAGTATCCCCTATTGCTAGAAGCAAATGGATTATCACAATTCCCAGCTGTTCCGGGGAGCGTATGTGCACTGAGAAACATCAGAGAATAACATCGAGGAGCACAGTTAGGCCCTTCAGCCCATCGAGTCTGCTCCGCCATTCGATCACGGCTGATTTGTTTCTCAATCCCACTCTCCTGGCTTCTCCCCGTAACATTGGGCAGGAACCTAGCTCCAGTTGAGGAACTTTCTCCTCATCTCAGGTCCTAAGCATCGACCCTTCACCCTGAGGCAGGAACACCTTCTCTACATCCTCTCTCCCCGGGCCTCTCCGTAAGTTCCAGTCCCACTCCCACCTGCCCACACTCACAACGCCATTTGGGCCAATCCCCGGCTCGGGGTGGGGAGCCGGGGTTGGGCGGGGGGGGGAAGGGGAGCTGGGTTGGGGAGGCGGCGGCGGCGGAGTCAGGGGGGAAACGTGGTTACCTTGTCCACATCAGGGTTGAACTTGCGACTGGAACAGAAGACAAGTCACTGCAAGCTTCATGAGGGAGGTCAGGGATCAGCAGCGATTGTGCGCGGGTCACAAGGCCTGAGGGTCAGCAGCGTCGGGAGCTCTCCCCCATTCCCGCAGCGTCGGGAGCTCTCCCCCTTTCCCGAAACGTCGGGAGCTCTCCCCCTTTCCCGAAATGTCGGGAGCTGCCGCAGCTATCCCCTTCCTCAGCGGCTGCACTGCCGAGAAGGGCCCAGCTCAGGCTCGTGGCAGCGAAACGGCGCCATAGAATGGCAGCACAGATTGAGCAGTTACAGTGAGCGGGGACTCGGGGAACACCCGAGTGCTCATGGGCTGAGGGATGGACTTTGTGCCTTGGTGTTTTTTTTCTGGCAGCGAGGACTCATGTCAGAGGTGGCAGTGGGGCGGGGGGGAAGAGCTGGGCGTTTCCTTTCTGCTGCTTTAATCCTGTGCCGCATACTAGAATGACACCAAGTGTAGCAGCTTTGTCCACCCTTCACCGTACTCCTGTACTCTGGTACATGCGTCAAGTAAATCCCAACCTAAATCTAGGCGCAGGAAAGCTTTCCCTTTTCCTTTCGTGATGCCCCCCGATCTCCCGTGTCAGCCATACTGTCTCGTCCTCCCCTTCATCTATTTCTCCTTCCTTGGGATGAATTTTTGCTGCGTTCCCCCTGAATTAGCCCAGCAACTCCTGCCCTCACTGCTCCACCGCTTTCCCCGCTAGGCTCCCCTTCCAAATCAACTCGGGCCGGCGCCTCCCTCATGTCTTTGCGGTCCTCTTCACTCACCTGCAACGCTGCTACATCTGAGCATAGCTTCTCCCTCTGAAACTGCAGGGTCGTGTTACTGTCCCCCCTCCTCCCAGGAGTTCCTCCACCTTGAACACCCCCCCCTCCCCCCCAGATCGACTCTGCCTCAGTCGCACGTCACCGAATACAGATCTGCCTGCTCTCTACTGGTCTGCACCACCAGCTCATCTCTTACACATTCCACGAGTTTCTTTCCTCCCTTCTCAACCTCCTGGTGATTTATTTTCTGTGACACCCCCCGCCCCCCCGACGGACAGCCTGGTCCTGAGTCCCACTCAGAGGCCTGTACGCGGCATCCATCACGGTCTCTCTTCCTTTGTGGCTCCTCATCTCTACCCCCTCACAGATTCTACACTTTCCAACCCCGATTTTAATTTCATGCCTTACTCAGACGGCAGCTCCCACCCCCACCACTGCCTGTCGTTTTGATGGGACGGTGGGATATTTCGCTCCCAGCCCTGATCGCCTTGCAGGCTGGTCTCTGCAAATCCCGCGACGTCGTACCCAGCGATTTTAATCTGCGCCACAAGCTCCTTTGCTTTGTTTCATATTTAATTACAGCTCCCTCAATCTCGTACTGACCGCTCCCCTTTCCCAGAGGTGTCCCCTTCCCAGCTGTGCCTGACGTTCGATTCCTGACCCTTTCCCACTCCTCGTCCTGCAAACTTTAATAATCTCCGCTGGGAACTCCCCCACTTTAGCATTTCCCAGCATTTCCCATGCAACAAAATCCACTCTGGACCCAGTCAGTTCAAAGCCCCATTTGGGAACTCCACTGCCCGGGGGTGCATCGGGGCGGGGTGCAGTTGGGAGACACCAAATGAACCCAACCTCACCCAGGGGAACACACCGAGAACCCCCACCCCCCTCCAACCCGCCCAGGGGAAAACACCGAGACACCTCACCACATCCCCCACCCCTGCCCAGGGGAACACACCAAGAAACCATGCCCCCAACCACCCAAGGGAACACACTGAGACGCCCCAACCCGCCCAGGGGAACACACCGAGAACCCTCCCCACCCTCACCCAGGGGAACACACCGAGAACATCCCCACCGCCTCCGCCCAGGGGCACACGTTGAGACCCTCCCTCACCGCCAACCCCACCCTGCCCACAGGTACTCTCTCGGGAAACATCAACCCCTCTCTGCTGTCCGCGCCAACTCTCACCGGATTTTCTTCGGCTGTTCGCTTGGATCTCGCTTGCCACGACGTTTCGGAGGCTTCCTGCGGGTGGGAAAACAGGCGAATGGTGAACCAGGAGTGCCAATTGGAACGGGGTCGATACTGAGGAACGGGCAGGGAATGCCAGGCAGCAGCTGGACCTGGAAGTCAGATGGAAGGACGGTTTGCCACATTGCCTGCGCGGAGAGAGACCCAACACTTCCTCCAATGTGATGGGAACAGTCCCTGTGCCATCTGGACTACCGTCCTGTTCCAGACAGGCTTTTCAGGTGCAAAGTGTCTCACCGACTTTCTGTGTTAATTAAAGGGGCTGGTGACATTATCCCATGGTCATGTTTCATGTTGAATTATTCCTACCTGGTGACAGGCTCCTCAGGCAGTTTTTTTGTACTGTTTCTGCGAGGTCTCCCCCTCCTCTTCTCTCGGTCTGAACCGCTGGGGAATAAAATCAGTAGAACCGGGTCAGCTCCGGGCAAAAGAGAGAAAACAACGCAGTCCGCGACACACAGGGAGTGCCCTGTAACTGCCCAAACACACAGGAGGGTGCTTGGAATGGAGAGTCACAACACAGCGCGTGGTTTAGTAATAACAGACCCATAAAACCCCCTACAGTGTGGAAACAGGCGCTTCGGCCCAACACCAACTCTCAGAGGATCCCACCCTGACCCATTCCCTGATAACCCACAAAATCTACACATCCCTGGGCACTATGGGATAATTTAGCACGGCCAACCCACCCGAACCCGCACATCCCTGGGCACTACGGGACAATTTAACATGGCCAACCCACCCTAACCCGCACATCCCTGGGCACTATGGGACAATTTAGCACGGCCAATCCCACCCGAACCTGCACATCCCTGGGCACTATGGGACAATTTAGCACGGCCAACCCACCCTAACCTGCACATCCCTGGACACCATGGGACAATTTAGCACGGCCAACCCACCCTAACCTGCACATCCCTGGACACTACGGGACAATTTAGCACGGCCAATCCCACCCTAACCTGCACATCCCTGGGACACTACGGGACAATTTAGCACGGCCAATCCCACCCTAACCCGCACATCCCTGGGCACTATGGGACAATTTAGCACGGCCAACCCACCCTAAACCGCACATCCCTGGGCACTACAGGGCAATTTAGCACGGCCAATCCACCCTAACCTGCACATCCCTGGACACTACGGGACAATTTAGCACGGCCAATCCCACCCTAACCTGCACATCCCTGGGACACTACGGGACAATTTAGCACGGCCAACCCACCCTAACCTGCACATCCCTGGACACTACGGGACAATTTAGCACGGCCAACCCACCCTAACCTGCACATCCCTGGACACTACGGGACAATTTAGCACGGCCAATCCCACCCTAACCTGCACATCCCTGGGACACTACGGGACAATTTAGCACGGCCAACCCACCCTAAACCGCACATCCCTGGGCACTACAGGGCAATTTAGCATGGCCAATCCCACCCGAACCCGCACATCCCTGGGCACTATGGGACAATTTAGCACGGCCAATCCCACCCTAACCTGCACATCCCTGGGCACTATGGGACAATTTAGCACGGCCAATCCACCCTAACCCGCATATCCCTGGGCACTATGGGACAATTTAGCACGGCCAATCCACCCTAACCTGCACATCCCTGGGCACTATGGGACAATTTAGCACGGCCAATCCACCCTAACCCGCACATCCCTGGGCACTATGGGACAATTTAGCACGGCCACCCCACCCTAACCCGCACATCCCTGGGCACTACGGGACAATTTAGCACGGCCAACCCACCCTAACCCGCACATCCCTGGGACACTATGGGACAATTTAGCACGGCCAATCCACCCTAACCCGCACATCCCTGGGCACTATGGGACAATTTAGCACGGCCAATCCACCCTAACCCACACATCCCTGGACACTATGGGACAATTTAGCATGGCCAATCCACCCTAACCCGCACATCCCTGGGCACTATGGGACAATTTAGCACGGCCAACCCACCCTAACCCGCACATCCCCGGGCACTACGGGACAATTTAGCACGGCCAATCCACCCTAACCCGCACATCCCTGGGCACTATGGGACAATTTAGCACGGCCAATCCACCCTAACCCGCACATCCCTGGGCACTATGGGACAATTTAGCACGGCCAATCCACCCTAACCCACACATCCCTGGGACACTATGGGACAATTTAGCACGGCCAATCCCACCCTAACCTGCACATCCCTGGGCACTATGGGACAATTTAGCACGGCCAACCCACCCTAACCCGCACATCCCCGGGCACTATGGGACAATTTAGCACGGCCAATCCACCCTAACCCGCACATCCCTGGGCACTATGGGACAATTTAGCATGGCCATCCCACCCTAACCCGCACATCTTTGGACTGTGGGAGGAAACCGGAGCACCCGGAGGAAACCCATACAGACACAGGGAGAATGTGCAAACTCCACACAGACAGTCACCCGAGGGTGGGATCGAACCGGGGTCCCTGTTGCTGTGAGGCTGCAGTGCTAACCACTGAATGATGACTGGAACAGGCATTCCCACTAAGTAGGAAGATGTCTGTGTATGCAGGCAGAATTCCAAAACAAACAATCCAGAGTACTAGAGCGAAACATGCGGGAATCGTTCAGGGGCATGTCAAGGGATTGGAGTCAAACAGTCCAGGCAGGTAGGAGCAATGGCCACCCACTGACTGAACAATGACCTCGGGGACTATGCAGGGTCAGGACCAAATCCTGTCCGGATACAGGAGTAACAGCCCAGATCTGTAAGGGCATTTCCGGAATAGCCCAGAGACGCAGCAAGGCTTCAGGCATCTGGAAACATGAGTAGGGTTCAGGATCTTCCAGAATGATGGGCAGTGTTCGGGGAATCATTTAGGAATACAGTGGGTGCACAGGAACATCCTGCATTCTCAGGCGGAGGTCAGGAAGGGTCTGGAGGTACAGAACATTTTCAGTACAAGATCTCGATCCCAACAGTAAGTCTGCTCAGTGGAGTGTTTGGGATCACACGAGTGGCAGAATGCTGAGGGGCCTACCTTTCTGACGAGGGAATATAGTTTTCATCCTTGGGATCATCGAAGAATTGATATTCATCATCAGAATCCACTTCGGTCAACAGCTCCTCATCCTCTTCACTATCATTGTCACTGTGAGAAACAGGAAGCACGGGATAGTGTGTGAGAGAGAGAGAGAGAGAGAGAGAGAGAGACACAGGCGGAGAGAAGAGACACAGACAGAGAGAAGAGACACAGACAGACACAGAAAGAGGAGAGGGGGAGACACACAGACAGAAAGAGAGAGATAGAGACAGAGAGACATGGAGAAAGAGAGAGACAGACAGAGAGAGAGAGAGACAGAGAGAGGAGAGAGAGAGACAGACAGACAGAGAGACAGAGAGAGACAGAGAGAGGAGAGAGAGAGAGAGACACACGGACAGAAAGAGAGAGAGAGACAGAGAGAGAGACAGAGAGAGAGAGAGAGAGAGAGAGAGAGAGAGAGAGAGAGAGGAAGTGAGGGGAGAGATAGAGTCAGCGGAAGGGGAGAGAGAAGGAGGAAGAGGCATCCAATAGAATATGGTGAGGTGGTATTGGGGGAGCGAGAAAGACAGCAGCGAGTGAGAGTAAACACGATTCAACAATTGTTCATCGAAGTCATTTGCAACAATGCCAAGGTAAAGTCAGTATGTGGATAAAAATATTAGGCATCACATTTAAACTTGTTGTGTATATAACGATTAACATAAGTGCCTCAGATCACCTAAATAATACAATTCCAATTCAATCCACTGTCTCCAATCCACACTCTCCCAGTTTTACTCCTCTCTGAGCAGGAACAAATGCCCTCGCCAGAGAAATCTGAATGAGAGACGACAATAAAACTCAGTCAGAATGGGAGCACTGGCGGAGGGGGGTTGCTGAATGAGCTCCGATCCTCTCCCCAGATTCAGGCTGGCTTGATGAGCCAGAAACACAAGCGCAATCCCTCCCAACTCCCAGCTCAGACCATGTAAAAGGAGAAGGGCAGCGGATACACTGAACCACCAGCTTTGGAGCAGGAGGCCCATTTCTTCACTGTATTACACAATGAATGGACGTCAGATGGACGTGGGGTTGGCTGGGCCGGGGAGCATTGTGGACAATGGCAGACGGGCCAGTGGGAGGTGATGTGTTTTGGGAGGTCAAATGCGAGAGCCAACGATAGACTAAATGGCAGGGCCGTAAGGAGTGTGGATGTACAGTGGGATCTTGTAGGTGCAGTCCCCTGAAAATCGCAACACGAGTGGATATGGTGGGAAAGCTGGCCTTCACCAGTCAATCTATCGATTATAGGCGTTGGCAACTCATGTTGCAGCTGTGCAGAACCTCCGTCAGGCCCATCAGAAGGATTAAATGCAAGTTAAAAAATGTTTCCCAGGATATTGCCTCAGTTGGAGTGCCACAGTGAGGGGGGGGTTTGGACAAACTTTTCTTGGATCATTTTCATTACAGCGTTTGAGACTGAGGAGCAACCTGATAGAAGTATCTAAAATTAGGAGGAAGCATGCCCCCCCAGGATGGAAATGTCTAATACTAGGGGTGGGGGGGGGGGGGGGGGAATAGGTTTGAGGTGAGAGGAGGAGAAGTTCAAAGGAGATGCGCCAAGTCAAATTTCTTTTTTCACAGAGGGTGGTGGGTAGCTGGAACATGCTGCCAGGGGAGGTAGCAGAAGCAGATATAACTGCTACATTGAAGGGGCATACAGACAGACACACGGACAGGCAGGGAATACAGGAGTATGGGCCACGTGCAGGCAGATGGGATGAGATTAGAATGGCACCACGGTCAGCACAGACAGGGTGGGCCGAAGGGCCTGTTCCTGTGCCGTGCTGGTTTATGGCTGAATGGATATCGGGGATGGGGAGTCGCCGTGGGTGCACTGATGAAATGTGGGGAAGTGGGTGGGTTGTCCAAATGCATGCCAGGTGCATTGCCTTCTGAAGGCAACACCTGGATTTATGTTTCTTTCAATGGAACCCTGGGAAGTACGATATCGAAAACGATCTAAACATGTGCTGCGCCTTACGTGCTGAACATCACCCCAGAAACAACGCACCTGGACGTAACACGGGAAGATCTTGAGATCTCACCTAGTCAACAAGAGCTCAGTCTCTGCAACTTGCATCTCTGACTCCTGAGAACCTGCAAGCAGAGGGAGACAGAGAAAGAAAGAGAGAGAGAGAGAGAGAGAGAGACGCAGAGAGAGAGAGCTGCAGGATTGGACAACGCAAGGCAAACACTTCCATGCAGCAACTCTTTGACACCCTGCAAATTCATTTTACAAGGCAGGTTCCCGCCTTCCCCAACTATTCCGTCATGCCCCCAGCAGTCAGAATGACGCTGAGGTACTGCCCCCCCAACCCCCACCCCACCCCCAACACACACACACACACACACACACACACACACACTCACACACAAACAAGCCTGACTCCTCTCGCACAAACAAAAAGAATCTCTTCCACGGTACCCACACCCACCCCGACACAAGCAATCCCCGTTACACTCTTTCTCTCTCTCTCTCTCTCTCACACACACACACACACAATCCCCGTTACAGTCTCTCTTTCACACACACACAATCCTTGTTACACACTCTCTCACACACACACGCAATCCCTGTTACACACTCTCTCTCTCTCACACACACACAATCCCTGTTACACTCTCTCTCTCTCTCACACACACACACACACACACACACACACACACACACACACACACACACACAATCCCTGTTACACTCTCTCTCTCTCACACACACACACGCAATCCCTGTTACACTCTCTCTCTCTCTCACATACACACATGCAATCCCTGTTACACTCTCTCTCTCTCTCTCACATACACACACGCAATCTCAGTTACACGCTCTCTCTCTCACACATACAAACACGCAATCCCTGTTACACTCCTCTCTCATACACACGCAAACACACAATCCCTGTTACAGTCTCTCTTTCACACACACACAATCCTTGTTACGCATTCTCTCACACACACACGCAATCCCTGTTACACTCTCTCTCACACACACAAAAACACACACACGCAATCCCTGTTACATTCTCTCTCACATACACGCAATCCCTGTTACACTCTCTCTCTCTCTCTCTCACACACACACACACACACACACACACACACGCAATCCCTGTTACACTCTCCCTCTCTCTCTCTCTCACACACACACACACACACACACACACGCACGCAATCCCTGTTACACACTCTCTCGCTCTCATATACACACACACACACGCAATCCCTGTTACACTCTCTCTCTCACACACACACGCAATCCCTGTTACACACTCTCTCTCTCACACACACACACACGCAATCCCTGTTACACACTCTCTCTCTCATACACACACATACACACACGCAATCCCTGTTACACTCTCTCTCTCACACACACACACGCAATCCCTGTTACACACACTCTCTCACACACACACACACACAATCCCTGTTACACTCTCTCTCTCTCACACACACACGCAATCCCTGTTACACTCTCTCACACACACACGCAATCCCCGTTACACTCTCTCTCTCACACACACACACACGCAATCCCTGTTACACACACTCTCTCACACACACACACACACACAATCCCTGTTACACTCTCTCTCTCTCACACACACACGCAATCCCCGTTACACTCTCTCTCTCACACACACACACGCAATCCCTGTTACACTCTCTCTCTCACACACACACAATCCCTGTTACACACTCTCTCTCTCACACACACACACGCAATCCCTGTTACACTCTCTCTCTCGCACACACACACACACACACACACACACACAATCCCTGTTACACACACTCTCTCTCACACATACACACACATGCAATCCCTGTTACACACACTCTCTCCCTCACACACACAATCCCTGTTACACTCTCTCTCTCTCTCTCTCACACACACACACGCAATCCCTGTTACACTCTCTCTCACACATACACGCAGTCCCTGTTACACTCTCTCTCTCTCTCTCTCACACACACACGCAATTCCTGTTACACTCTCTCTCTCACACACACACACACACACACACACACACACACGCAATCCCCGTTACACTCTCTCTTTCGCACACACGCAATCCCTGTTACACTCTCTCTCTCACACACACACACAATCCCTGTTACACTCTCTCACACACATACACGCAATCCCTGTTACACTCTCTCTCTCTCTCACACACACGCAATCCCTGTTACATACACACACACACACACACACACACACACACACACACACACACAATCCCGGTTACACACACTCTCTCTCTCTCACACACACACACACGCAATCCCTGTTACACTCTCTCTCTCTCTCACACACACGCAATCCCTGTTACACACTCTCTCTCACACATACACACGCAATCCCTGTTACACACACTCTCTCTCTCTCACACATACACACACACAAGCAATCCCTGGTTCACACACACTCTCTCTCTCTCACACACGCTCACACACCCACTCACCCGCAAACACACACATCCACCCCAACAGACGCAATCCCTGTTAGTCTCTCACACACCCCCACATACGCAATCCCTGTTACAGTCTCTCACACACACCCCGACACACGCAATCCCTGCTACAGTCTCTCACACACACCCTCACACACGCAATCCCTGTTACACACACTCTTTCTCACACACACACACACAAAATCCCTGTTACACTCTCTCTCTCACACACACGCAATCCCTGTTACACTCTCTCTCTCTCACACACACATGCAATCCCTGTTACACTCTCTCTCACACATACACACGCAATCCCTGTTACATTCTCTCTCTCTCTCACACATACACGCCCACACACGCAATCCCTGTTACAGTCACTCATACACACCCCCACACACGCAATCCCTGTTACACACACTCTTTCTCACACACACACGCAATCCCTGTTACACACACTCTTTCTCACACATAAACATAAACACACACACACACACACACACACACACAATCCCCGTTCCACACACTCTCTCACACACACAGTCACAGGCACACACACACTCCCATTCACAATCATCACACACTCCCATATACAGTCTCACACACACATACACATGTGCGCGCGCACACACAGTCTCTCAGAAACACTCGCTTTCTTTAGCTTTGTACTAAATGGCAGGGTAAGGGATCAGATTTGGAACAATGTAGTTCATAGAATCATTACATTGTGGAAGCAAGCCTTTCAGTCCATCATGTCAACACCGAACCCTGAACAGCTTTCCACCTTCCCAACCCCCCTCCCACATCCTACTCCAGTAACCCTGCATTTCCCATGGCAAATCCACCGAACCTGCATATCCCTGGGTACTACGGGACAATGTAGCACGGCCAACGCACCCTAACCCGCATATGCCTGGATCCTATGGGACAATTTAGCACGGCCAATCCACCCTAACCTACACATCCTGAACACTACGGGACAATTTAGCACGGCCGACCCACCCTAACCCGCACATCCCTGGACACTATGGGATAATTTAGCACGGCCAACCCACCCTAACCCGCACATCCCTGAGCACTATGGGACAATTTAACATGGCCAACCCACCCTAACCTGCACATCCCTGGGCACTACGGGACAATTTAGCACGGCCAATCCACCCTAACCCGCACATCCCTGAACACTATGGGACAATTTAGCACGGCCCACCCACCCTAACCTGCATATCCCTGGACGCTACGGGACAATTTAGCACGGCCAACCCACCCTAACCCGCACTTCCCTGGGCACTATGGGACAATTTAGCACGGCCAATCCACCCTAACCTGCACATCCTGAACACTACGGGACAATTTAGCACGGCCAACCCACCCTAACCCGCACATCCCTGAGCACTATGGGACAATTTAGAACGGGCAACGCACCCTAACCCGCACATCCCTGGGCACTATGGGACAATTTAGCACAGCCAACCCACCCCAACCCACACATCCCTGGGCACTAAGGGACAATTTAGCACGGCCAATCCACCCTAACCCGCACATCCCTGAACACTATGGGACAATTTAGCACGGCCCACCCACCCTAACCTGCATATCCCTGGACGCTACGGGACAATTTAGCACGGCCAACCCACCCTAACCTGCACGTCGCTGGACACTATGGGACAATTTAGCACGGCCAATCCACCCAAACCGGCACATCCGTGGGCACTATGGGACAATTTAGCACGGCCAACCCACCCTAACCCGCACATCCCTGGGCACTATGGGACAATTTAGCACGGCCAATCCACCCTAACCTGCACATCCTGAACACTACGGGACAATTTAGCATGGCCAACCCACCCTAACCCGCACATCCCTGAGCACTATGGGACAATTTAGAACGGGCAACGCACCCTAACCCGCACATCCCTGGGCACTATGGGAAAATTTAGCACAGCCAACCCACCCTAACCCACACATCCCTGGGCACTAAGGGACAATTTAGCACGGCCAATCCACCCTAACCCGCACATCCCTGAACACTATGGGACAATTTAGCACGGCCCACCCACCCTAACCCGCACATCCCTGAACACTATGGGACAATTTAGCACGGCCAACCCACCCTAACCTGCACGTCGCTGGACACTGTGGGACAATTTAGCACGGCCAATCCACCCTAACCTGCACATCACTGGACACAACGGGACAATTTAGCACGGCCAATCCACCCTAACCTGCATATCCCTGGACGCTACGGGACAATTTAGCACGGCCAACCCACCCTAACCTGCACGTCGCTAGACACTGTGGGACAATTTAGCACAGCCAATCCACCCTAACCCGCAGATGCCTGGGAACTATGGGAGAATTTAGCACGGCCAAACCATCCTAACCTGCACATCCCTGGGCACTATGGGACAATTTAGCACAGCCATTCCACCCTAACCCGCACATCCCTGGGCACTACGGGACAATTTAGCACGGCCAATCCACCCTAACCCGCACATCCCTGTGCACTACGGGGCAATTTAGCACGGCCAATCCACCCTAACCCGCACATCCCTGTGCACTATGGGGCAATTTAGCACGGCCAATCCACCCTAACCCGCACATCCCTGGGCACTATGGGACAATTTAGCACGGCCAAACCACCCTAACCTGCACATCCCTGGGCACTATGGGGCGATTTAGCATGGCCAATCCACCCTAACCCGCACATCCCTGAACACTATGGGACAATTTAGCACAGCCATTCCACCCTAACCGGCACATCCCTGGGCACTATGGGACAATTTAGCACGGCCATTCCACCCTAACCCGCACATCCCTGGGCACTACGGGACAATTTAGCATGGCCAATCCACCCTAACCCGCACATCCCTGTGCACTATGGGGCAATTTAGCACGGCCAATCCACCCTAACCTGCACATCCCTGGGCACTATGGGACAATTTAGCACAGCCATTCCACCCTAACCCGCACATCCCTGTGCACTATGGGGCAATTTAGCACGGCCAACACACCCTAACCTGCAAATCCCTGGACACTACGGGACAATTTAGCACGGCCAACCCACCCTAGCCCGCACATCCCTGCACACTATGGGACAATTTAGCACGGCCAATCCACCCTAACCCGCACATCCCTGGACACTACAGGACAATTTAGCACGGCCAATCCACCCTAACCCGCACATCCCTGGGCACTACGGGACAATTTAGCACGGCCAATCCACCCTAACCCGCACATCCCTGGACACAACGGGACAATTTAGCACGGCCAACCCACCCTAACCGGCACATCCCTGCACACTATGGGACAATTTAGCACGGCCAACCCACCCTAACCCGCACATCCCTGGGCACTATGGAGCAATTTAACACGGCCAGCCCACCCTAACCCGCACATCCCTGGGCGCTATGGGACAATTCAGCACGGCCAACCCACCCTAACCCGCACATCCCTGCACATTATGGGACAATTTAGCGCAGCCATTCCACCCTAACCGGCACATCCCTGGGCACTACGGGACAATTTAGCACGGCCAACCCACTCTAGCCTGCACATCCCTGGGCACTACGGGACAATTTAGCACGGCCAACCCGCCCTAACCCGCACATCCCTGGTCACTATGGGACAATTTAGCACGGCCAACCCACCCTAACCCGCACATCCCTGGACACTATGGGACAATTTAGCACGGCCAACCCGCCCTAACCCGCACATCCCTGGGCACTATGGGACAATTTAGCACGGCCAATCCACCCTAACCCGCACCTCCCTGGGACACTATGGGACAATTTAGCACGGCCAATCCACCCTAACCTGCACATCCCTGGGCACTACGGGACAATTTAGCACGGCCATCCCACCCTAACCCGCACATCCCTGGACACTACGGGACAATTTAGCACGGCCAACCCACCCTAACCTGCACATCCCTGGGCACTACGGGACAATTTAGCACGGCCAATCCACCCTAACCCGCACATCCCTGGGCGCTATGGGACAATTTAGCACGGCCAATCCACCCTAACCTGCACATCCCTGGACACTATGGGACAATTTAGCACGGCCAATCCACCCTAACCTGCACATCCCTGGACACTATGGGACAATTTAGCACGGCCAATCCACCCTAACCTGCACATCCCTGGGCACTACGGGACAATTTAGCACGGCCAATCCACCCTAACCCGCACATCCCTGGGCACTACGGGACAATTTAGCACGGCCAACCCACCCTAACCTGCACATCCCTGGACACTACGGGACAATTTAGCACGGCCAACCCACCCTAACCTGCACATCCCTGGGCACTATGGGACAATTTAGCACGGCCAATCCACCCTAACCCGCACATCCCTGGACACTATGGGACAATTTAGCACGGCCAATCCACCCTAACCCGCACATCCCTGGACACTATGGGACAATTTAGCACGGCCAACCCACCCTAACCTGCACATCCCTGGGCACTATGGGACAATTTAGCACGGCCAATCCACCCTAACCCGCACATCCTTGGACACTATGGGACACTTTAGCACGGCCAACCCACCCTAACCTGCACA
Source organism: Stegostoma tigrinum (assembly GCF_030684315.1). Classification (NCBI taxonomy): domain Eukaryota; kingdom Metazoa; phylum Chordata; class Chondrichthyes; order Orectolobiformes; family Stegostomatidae; genus Stegostoma; species Stegostoma tigrinum. Next base: position 8,705,148 of record NC_081399.1, on the reverse strand, counting down.
TCCCTGAACACTATGGGACAATTTAGCACGGCCAATCCACCCTAACCCGCACATCCCTGGGCACTATGGGACAATTTAGCACGGCCAATCCACCCTAACCCGCACATCCCTGGGCACTATGGGACAATTTAGCACGGCCAACCCACCCTAACCTGCACATCCCTGGGCACTACGGGACAATTTAGCATGGCCAACCCACCCTAACCCGCACATCCCTGGGCACTATGGGACAATTTAGCACGGCCAATCCACCCTAACCCGCACATCCCTGGGCACTATGGGACAATTTAGCACGACCAATCCACCCTAACCCGCACATCCCTGGACACTATGGGACAATTTAGCACGGCCAACCCACCCCAACCTGCACATCCCTGGGCACTACGGTACAATTTGGCACGGCCAACCCACCCTAACCCGCACATCCCTGGGCACTATGGGACAATTTAGCACGGCCAATCCACCCTAACCCGCACATCCCTGGGCACTATGGGACAATTTAGCACGGCCAATCCACCCTAACCTGCACATCCCTGGACACTATGGGACAATTTAGCATGGCTGGCCAACCCACCCCAACCTGCACATCCCTGGACACTATGGGACAATTTAGCACAGCCAATCCACCCTAACCCACACATCCCTGGGACACTATGGGACAATTTAGCACGGCCAATCCACCCTAACCCGCACATCCCTGGGCACTACGGGACAATTTAGCACGGCCAACCCACCCTAACCTGCACATCCCTGGACACTACGGGACAATTTAGCACGGCCAACCCACCCTAACCTGCACATCCCTGGGCACTATGGGACAATTTAGCACGGCCAATCCACCCTAACCCGCACATCCCTGGACACTATGGGACAATTTAGCACGGCCAATCCACCCTAACCCGCACATCCCTGGACACTATGGGACAATTTAGCACGGCCAACCCACCCTAACCTGCACATCCCTGGGCACTATGGGACAATTTAGCACGGCCAATCCACCCTAACCCGCACATCCCTGGGCACTATGGGACAATTTAGCACGGCCAACCCACCCTAACCCGCACATCCCTGAACACTATGGGACAATTTAGCACGGCCAATCCACCCTAACCCGCACATCCCTGGGCACTATGGGACAATTTAGCACGGCCAATCCACCCTAACCCGCACATCCCTGGGCACTATGGGACAATTTGGCACGGCCAATCCACCCTAACTCGCACATCCCTGGGCACTACGGGACAATTTGGCACGGCCAACCCACCCTAACCCGCACATCCCTGGGCACTATGGGACAATTTAGCACGGCCAATCCACCCTAACCTGCACATCCCTGGACACTATGGGACAATTTAGCACGGCCAACCCACCCTAACCTGCACATCCCTGGGCACTATGGGACAATTTAGCACGGCCAACCCACCCTAACCCGCACATCCCTGGGCACTATGGGACAATTTAGCACGGCCAACCCACCCTAACCCGCACATCCCTGGGCACTACAGGACAATTTAGCACGGCCAATCCACCCTAACCTACACATCCCCGGGCACTATGGGACAATTTAGCACGGCCAATCCACCCTAACCTACACATCCCTGGACACTATGGGACAATTTAGCACGGCCAATCCACCCTAACCCGCACATCCCTGGGACACTATGTGACAATTTAGCACGGCCAATCCACCCTAACCTACACATCCCTGGACACTAAGGGCAATTTAGCATGGCCAACCCACCTAGACTGCACACCTTTGGACTGTGGGAGGAAACCGGAGCACCCGGACGAAACCCATGCAGACACTGGGAGAATGTGCAAACTCCTCACAGACAGTTACCCGAGGGTGGGATCGAACCTGGGTCCCTGGTTCTGTGAGGCTGCAGCGCTAACCACTGAGCCACCGTGCCACCCTTCAAAGACGAGAGACAATCAGAGAGTAGAGACAAAGCAAAAATAATTAAAAACAGAACACACCAAACCGAAAGATATTGAGAATATTAACTGACGGGTGAAATAACAGATGAAGCTACAGGTTACAATAACAATTGCAGAGGAAGTGGTGGATGAGGCAGCTACAACATTTAAAAGACGTCTGAATAAGTACAGATCCTGCCCCCAACTCAGAAACCAGGCAGGTAAGGCACAGTATTAAAACAGCCAGAGCTTGTCAGACACGTATAATAACTATCATGGGGAGGGTGAAAGATTAGTGGAGGTATGCAGGAATGTGCGGTTGCGGTTCTGGCCATGAATGGGACAGCTGGTTGTGGGCCAAATGGGCTCCAGGTTGGTGCCAAGTAGTAGAACGCAGTACGTTCACCGCAGCAAGCAAAAGCACTCTCTCTCTCTCTCTCTCTCTCTCTGTACGTTATTTCTTTTCCAATTAAAGAATCAGCAAACTGGGGGACAATTTCTCAGTGAAGACCCAAGTCCCACCAACCAGCGAATGAATGAAGGATGACCTCAGCTGACGCGACATCATCGCCGAGAGCGATGAACAGTTTGGGAGACTGTCCCCTCATTTCCTCTTTTCCTCAAAGCGGGGACTTTGTGCTTGGTTTTTCCTGCCATTTTTCACCCCCCTAATATGGCTAACAGAACCGTTTGCCTCATCCATCTGACTATCACGTGATAGAAGTGCATTTCCATTCGTTTACAAGCGGTATAGCTTAAATTTGCACATTAGTCATCAATATGCTATTTGGCATGTTAGGGGATAAATTCATTCCAATAACCAAGTTCTCACTTTCCTGTTTACTGATGAAACCTGGAGAGTTTCTTTTCTGATTACGGTGTTTGGCGCGCTCGCCTTCATTGCCCAGACCTTTTTTGTCTGTAGGAGTTGGGACGTCACACTGAGGTTGTACAGGATGTTGGTGAGGCCTCTTCTGGGGCACTGTGTCCGGTTCTGGTCGCCCCGTTTTGAGAAGGATATTATTACGTTGAAGAGGTCTGAAGAAGAGATTTACCAGGATGCTGCCGGAACTGGAGGGCTTGAGTTACAAGGAGAGGCTGGATAGGCTGGGGCTTTTATCACTGAAGCCCAGGAGGTTCAGGGGTGACCTTGTTGAGGTTTATGAAATCTTGAGGGGTACAAATAAGATGAATAAAAGGGCAGGGAAATTTCAAGACTAGGGGGCATATTTTTAAGGGGAGAGGGGAAAGATTAAAAAAAAAACACGAGCGACAATTGTTTTATTAAACACAGAGCGCAGTTTGTGTGCTGAATGAGCTTCCTGAGGAAGTGGAGGATGTGTGTACAGTTACAATGTTTAAAAGACATTTGGATAAGTACATGAGTAGGAAATGTTTGGAGGGATATGAGCCAGGAGCGGGCAGATAGAACTGGCTTGGTTTGGGAACATGGTTGGTATGGGCTGGTTGGGCCGAAGGGTTTGCTTCCATGCTCTCAGACTCTTATTGTGAGACCTAAAGTATCCGCAAGATTATGGTTACATCTCACATTTGTAACGGCTCCTGAGTTTAGGGCGCACGCTTCCCAGCAGGGCTGTGGCAGATCAGATCCAAGCTCTGCAGTCCCATGGCTATGGTGAGCAATTAAACAAGACACAGGAGGCTATGCCAGGCCATCATCAACGAGGCTTACGTGGGGAGTGTGATGGAATACTCCCCAGTGCCACCTTCAATGCAGTTACATCACCACTGAAGGAGACTCACACCATCAGGGGCAAGGCAGAGCGGTACCACTACCTCATACAAACCCTCTCAGCAGCATCAGCACGTATGCCCCCAGTTATGGCTTGCAGAAATTTACCAACCTCCTAACCAGGCACCTTCCAAACCCTGGCACCAAGGAGAACAAGAGCAGCAGACACACATGGGAACACACCCCCTGCAAGACCCCCCTCCAAGTCCCTCGCCACCTTTGCTTGGAAACGCATCACCAATCCTTCAGTGTTGGCCGATCAAAATCCCCGGAGCTCCCTCCCGGATGGCATCGAGAGCGCCCTCACACTCTCAGCCACTCAAGAAAGCAGTTTGTTATCTTCTCCTCCTCTAGCGAAATGAGGAACAGGCAATTAATGCAGGCCCGGCCAGAACAGCCCTTTACTGGCGCCAGGGAAACGTAGCCATTCAGCGGCAAAGGTGAAAGCAGCAGTTTGATACTGAATGGAGATGACAGGAAGAAGGTTGCAGACAGACCTGCAATAAGCAAAACCTCTCTCATCCTCTCTCTATCTGCGTGTTGTTGCTTTTCCAATTAAGACAAGAAAGATCTGACAAGGAAGAACACTAATGCAAGCCAAGACCTAAGTCCCAACTGATCAGCATCTGAATTCAAAAAAATGAAAAAGGAAATGCACGAAAATATGAGAAGATTGGGCAAAAAATTTAGACATAGCAAAAAATGTCTGAAAAAAACTTAACAAAGGAGGGAACAATAGGATACAAGACAAAACGAGCTGGAAATATAAAAATTTGTTCAGAGTTGCTATGGATATGAAAATCAGAAGCTGGCACCAATCCAAGTGAAAGTCAGAATAATTAACAATGGAAAACAAGCAGAGTGCCGATGAATACAACGGGTTTTTACACGCTGGTCTTCATCACGCAGGGTAGGAGTGGTACGCATGCAGAGGCTATTAATCACTGAACAGAAGTTTGCTGTGAGCAAACGTGCAAGCTCAAGGAAAGCGATACTGAGAAAAATGTTGCCAGTAGTTGGCTGACCACTCCCAGGCTCTTTTAAAAAGAAATGGTGAGTGAGCTAGCGGACAGGTGCATGTCCGAAAATTCCCTCAACTTGGGAAGATTCTATGAATTATGAAAACAAAGACGGCCGCTCCATTACTCAGGAAAGGAGGGAGTCCGAAAGCTGGAAAACTGCAGGCCAGCATCTCACCTCTGCGATGAGCGAGAGATGGCACAGCAGGGCACTGACAAAAATTCAAGACCATCACACAAGCGACAACATAGTTCTGTGAGAAGGGAACCATGTTTCTAAGTGACTGTAACGTGATATGGGTACAGGGGAACTGGATGATGTGCATTATCCAGATTTCCAAAAGGGTAAGATGTCACATGCAAACAAAGGGAAGTCAGGCTTCTTGGCCCTTCGAGACTGTTCTACGATTCAGTTCATTCAGTGCTGATTTGTCGTGATCTAAAGACCATATTCCCACCAAATCCTGATAACCTCTGAACCTCATTGATTAACAGCATCAATCTACCTTAAAAATATTCATAGTCGCAGAGCTGTACAGCACGGAAACAGACCCTTCGGCCCAACTCGTCCATGCTGACCAGATATCCTAAATTAATCTAGCCCCATTTTCCAGCGTTTGGCCCATATTCCTCTAAACCCTTCCTATTTCTGACATTTTGTGATGACATCTAGAACAGCAGAGCTCTAGCGATGGGAACTTTTGGGCTCAAGTTGGGTTCTGACAAATTGCACAATTCAGTTCTAGAACAGACACTCTGCCCATGACATATCTAAAAGATACATACGGTTCTCATCAGCTGTAAAAAACTGTTCCTGCTGATTCGTGACCAGACAGTCCCTTTCCACGCTCTCACAAGATGCGCAGACACACACTCCCCCATCCCCTACTTGTTGTTACTGCTACCCCCCCATATCTGGCATTTCGACAATCTCATTATATCCTCTTGCACAAACGCACACTTACGCACACACAAATACACACACGCACGCACATATGAACACACAAACTCATACACAGAGACATACACGCACACACATACACACAGACACTTACACGCATGTACCTACGCACACACAAACACACACAGACACATACACGCATGTACCTATGCACACACATGCACACACAGACAAATACACACATGTGCCTATGCACACAGACACATACACGCATGTACCTATGCACAAACACACACACATACACGCACCTACCTATGCACACACAAACACACACAGACACATACACGCACCTACCTATGCACATACAAACACACACAGACACATACACGCACCTACCTATGCACAGACACATACACGCACCTACCTATGCACACACAAACACACACAGACACATACACGCATGTACCTATGCACACACAAACACGGACACATACACGCACCTACTTATGCACACACAGACACGCATGTACCTATGCACACATAAACACACACAGACACATACACGCACCTACCTATGCACACACAAACACACACAGATACATACACGCATGTACCTATGCACACACATGCACACACAGACACATACATGCATGTACCTATGCACACACAAACACACACTTACACGCACCTACCTATGCACACACAAACACATACATGGTCCTAGCTATGCACACACAGACACATACACGCATGTACTTATGCACACACAAACACACACAGACACATACACGCATGTACTTATGCACACACAGACACATACACGCATGTACTTATGCACACACAAACTCTCACACAGACATGTACATGCACACACATGCACAGGGACACACATACATACGCGCGCACTTGTCCCCCCAGCCTTAGCACCTCACCTTCTTGCCGTTGCAGCCGCTCACCAGTCTCCTTGGCGTTTTCGCCAGGCTGCTCTTCACCATCTGACTCGCACACCAACTGCAGCAGATCAGTGTTGCCTGTGGGTGCCAGAGAGCAGCCTGTCTTCCTGCGGTTTTTCCTCCGGGCCCGGCCGGGGGCAACGGTGCCCAGCGGGGAAGGCCCACCTTGGTCCGTCACACCCGGCTGCTCGGGGGGGCCGTCAGCTGCCTGGCAGCCGGCCTGTGGCAGTGTGGCAAGCCCCGGGGTAGCCGGCCCCTCAGCCCCTCGCCGGGAGAGTGAGGCGCGGTCGCCTGTTGGCCCGCCCGCCTCGCTCGCTGCTTCGGCGCCTCCCGCCGGCGCCGTCTCGCCGCTTGGCACTTCCGGTGAGCCGTCCTTGGCCACACCGCCAGAGCCCAGGCAGCTCCGTTTCCCGTTCGGGGGCAGGCTGCTGAGTACCCTCCGCCTGGCGCGGCCGGTGCCGCGAGCTGGGGCGCGGGCTGCCCCAGGCTCTGCGCTGATCCCCTCCACGCCCTTGCGGGGGGCCAGCATTTCCCAGGAGTAGCTGTGGCCCCCGGCGCAGCTCCACACCATGGTGGCTGAGTCATCCACGCGTCCCGAGGCGACGGACTTGAGGTTCGGGATAAAGCCGCACTCCCGGCTGTGCTGGTGGGACCAGACCATCAGCTGTCGCAGGGCATCGCAGGATGTGTGCAGGTGGTCCAGGTTTTCGGCCGAACTCACTTTCCCTGGGTCGGGGAGGGTATGGCATGGTCAGCAAAGCTCCCTCAGGCAGAAAGTAAAGCTCCCTCTACACCGTACCCCCCATCAAAAACTCCCAGGGACAGAGTAATGCTCCCTCTACACTGTAGCCCCCATCAAACACTCCCAGGACAGGGACAGCACGGGGTTAGATACAGAGTAAAGGCCCCTCTACACCACGCCCCCATCAAACACTCCCAGGGACAGAGTAAAGCTCCCTCTATACTGTACCCACCATCAAACACTCCCAGGGACAGAGTAAAGCTCCCTCTATACTGTACCCCCCATCAAACACTCCCAGGACAGGGACAGCACGGGGTTAGATACAGAGTTAAGGTCCCTCTACACTGTACCCCCCCATCAAACACTCCCAGGGCAGGGACAGCACAGGGTTAGATACAGAGTAAAGGTCCCTCTACACTGTAGCCACCCATCAAACACTCCCAGGGCAGGGACAGCACAGGGTTAGATACAGAGTAAAGGTCCCTTTACACTGTACCCCTCCATCAAACACTCCCAGGGCAGGGACGGCATGGAGTTAGATACAGAGTAAAGCTTCCTCTACACTGTCTCCATCAAACACTCCCAGGATAGGGACAGCACAAGGTAAGATACAGAGTAAAGCTCCCTCTACACTGTACCCTCCCATCAAACACTCCCAGGGACAGGGACAGCACGGGGTTAGATACAGTGTAAAGCCTCCTCTACACTGTTCCCCCCCATCAAACACTCCCAGGGATAGCACGGGGTTAGATACAGAGTAAAGCTCCCTGTACACTGTTCCCCCATCAAACACTCCCAGGGACAGGGACAGCACAGGGTTAGATACAGTGTAAAGCTCACTCTACACTGTCCCCACCATCAAACACTCCCAGGGCAGGGACAGCACGGGGTTACAGAGTGAAGCTCCCTCTACGCTGTCCCCCAATCAAATACTCCCAGGACAGAGACAGCATGGGGTGAGATACAGAGTAAAGCTCCCTCTACACTGTCCCCCCCGCCACACACTTCCGGGGAGAGGGACAGCACGGGGTTAGCTACAGAGTAACGCTCCCTCTTAGAATAATCTTCCACTGGTGACTAAACTATAAACAAACACTTGCACGGCTATAAAATCAAAGGATGCCCCAACATGTAGAAGGTGCTTGATAAATGCTCAGACTTGTCCCTTTACCTGAACAGCTGCCACGGCTCCTTGCTGTAAAGCTGCAGAGAAAGAAGAAAGATACAGGTTTGCACAGAAATGCACAACCCATACTGCACAGTGCGTACATCTTGTGCAATCTTCACACATTTCTCCCACTACCTGTACCCTGCCCATCTCCAGTCCTGAATCGGTCTCTCCCTTTTGCTCTCTGTGTCTCCCTCAAGTCTCTCTCTGCCACACCTCCCTCCCATCTTCATCAGTTACCCCACCTCCCTCCTATCACTCTCTGTCCCTCTGTGCCCCCACGTCCCTCTCAGTCTCTCTCTCTATGTACCACAACTCTCTCCGCCTATCTCTCTCACTCTGTTCCCCAATCACACTCCCATCTCTCTCTCACAGTCTGTTTCCCCATCTCCCACCAGCCTCTCCCTCTCTCTCACTCTGATTCCCCATCTCCCTTCTGTCTCTCTCTCACTCTCGGTTCCCCCGCCACACTCCCATCTCTCTCCCACGCTGTTCCCACATCTCCCTCCCTGTCTCTCTCCCTGCACCGCCAACATCCCACCTTCCTGCTGATTCGCGCAGTTCCCCGACCTCGCTCCCATCTCTTTGTTTTCGCACCACGCTCCGATGTCTCTCTCTTTCCCAACATTCCTCTTTCCGTCTCTGTTCTGCCACCACCCCACCATGCGTCCCTCTTTCTGTTTCCTCAACTCCCACAATGACTGTTGGTCTGCATTCCACAATCACCCATTTCCCTCAGTTGCCCATTCTCCATCAAATTTCTCTCAGTCACACTGTTCCCCAACCTCCTTCCTGTCTCTCTCTCTCTGACCCCGGTGGGTATATACAGTACTCTGTATGATTTAGATCACTATCTCTCTCTCTGACCCCGGTGTGTATATACAGTACTCTGTATGATATAGATCACTATCTCTCTCTCTCTCTGACCCCGGTGTGTATATACAGGACTCTGTATGATTTAGATCACTATCTCTCTCTCTCTGACCCCGGTGTGTATATACAGTACTCTGTCTGATTTAGATCACTATCTCACTCTCTCTCTCTGACCCCGGTGTGTATATACAGTACTCTGTATGATATAGATCACTATCTCTCTCTCTCTCTGACCCCGGTGTGTATATACAGTACTCTGTATGATATAGATCACTATCTCTCTCTCTGACCCCGGTGTGTATATACAGTACTCTGTATGATATAGATCACTATCTCTCTCTCTCTCTGACCCTGGTGTGTATATACAGTACTCTGTATGATATAGATCACTATCTCTCTCTCTCTCTGACCCCGGTGTGTATATACAGTACCCTGTATGATATAGATCACTATCTCTCTCTCTCTCTGACCCCGGTGTGTATATACAGTACTCAGTATGATATAGATCACGATCTCTCTCTCTCTCTGACCCCGGTGTGTATATACAGTACTCTGTATCATTTAGATCACTATCTCTCTCTCTCTCTCTCTGACCCCGGTGTGTATATACAGTACTCAGTATGATATAGATCACTATCTCTCTCTCTCTCTGACGCCGGTGTGTATATACAGTACTCTGTATGATATAGATCACTATCTCTCTCTCTCTCTGACCCCGGTGTGTATATACAGTACTCTGTATCATTTAGATCACTATCTCTCTCTCTCTCTCTGACCCCGGTGTGTATGTACAGTACTCTGTACGATATAGATCACTATCTCTCTCTCTCTCTGACCCCGGTGTGTATATACAGTACTCTGTATGATATAGATCACTATCTCTCTCTCACCCCGGTGTGTATATACAGTACTCTGTATCATTTAGATCACTATCTCTCTCTCTCTCTCTCTGACCCCGGTGTGTATATACAGTACTCTGTATGATATAGATCACTATCTCTCTCTCTCTCTGACCCCGGTGTGTATATACAGTACTCTGTATGATATAGATCACTATCTCTCTCTCTCTCTGACCCCGGTGTGTATATACAGTACTCTGTATCATTTAGATCACTATCTCTCTCTCTCACTCTCTGACCCCGGTGTGTATATACAGTACTCTGTATGATATAGATCACTATCTCTCTCTCTCTCTCTCTCTGACCCTGGTGTGTATATACAGTACTCTGTATGATTTAGATCACTATCTCTCTATCTCTCTCTGACCCCGGTGTGTATATACAGTACTCTGTATGATATAGATCATTATCTCTCTCTCCCTCTGGCCCCGGTGTGTATATACAGTACTCTGTATGATATAGGTCACAATCTCTCTCTCTCTCTCTGACCCCGGTGTGTATATACAGGACTCTGTATGATTTAGATCACTATCTCTCTCTCTCTCTGACCCCGGTGTGTATATACAGTACTCTGTACGATTTAGATCACTATCTTTCTCTCGCTCTGACCCCGGTGTGTATATACAGTACTCTGGATGATTTAGATCACTATCTCACTCTCTCTCTCTGACCACGGTGTGTATATACAGTACTCTGTATGATTTAGATCACTATCTCTCTCTCTCTCTCTGACCCCGGTGTGTATATACAGTACTCTGTATGATATAGATCACGATCTCTCTCTCTCTCTGACCCCGGTGTGTATATACAGTACACTGTATGATTTAGATCACTATCTCTCTCTCTCTCTCTGACCCCGGTGTGTATATACAGGACTCTGTATGATTTAGAACACTATCTCTCTCTCTCTATCTGACCCCGGTGTGTATATACAGTACTCTGTATGATTTAGATCACTATCTCACTCTCTCTCTGACCCCGGTGTGTATATACAGTACTCTGTATCATTTAGATCACTATCTCTCTCTCTCTCTCTCTGACCCCGGTGTGTATATACAGTACTCTGGATGATTTAGATCACTATCTCTCTCTCTCTCTGACCCCGGTGTGTATATACAGTACTCTGTATGATTTAGATCACTATCTCTCTCTCTCTCTGACCCCGGTGTGTATATACAGGACTCTGTACGATATAGATCACTATGTCTCTCTCTCTCTGACCCCGGTGTGTATATACAGGACTCTGTATGATTTAGATCACTATCTCTCTCTCTCTCTGACCCCGGTGTGTATATACAGTACTCTGTATGATTTAGATCACTATAGCTCTCTCTCTCTGACCCCGGTGTGTATACACAGTACTCTGTATGATTTAGATCACTATCTCACTCTCTCTCTGACCCCGGTGTGTATATACAGTACTCTGTACGATATAGATCACTATGTCTCTCTCTCTCTGACCCCGGTGTGTATATACAGGACTCTGTACCATTTAGATCACTATCTCTCTCACTCTCTCTGACCCCGGCGTCTATATACAGTACTCTGTATGATTTAGATCACTATCTCTCTCTCTCTCTGACCCCGGTGTGTGTAGAAACAGTACTCTGTGTGATTTAGATCACTATCTCTCTCTCTCTCTGACCCCGGTGTGTATGTACAGTACTCTGTATGATATACATCAGTATCTCTCTCTCTCTCTCTCTCTGACCCCGGAGTGTATATACAGTACTCTGTATGATATAGATCACTATCTCTCTCTCTCTCTGACCCCGGTGTGTATATACAGTACTCTGTATGATTTAGATCACTATCTCTCTCTCTCTCTCTCTCTCTGACCCCGGTGTGTATATACAGGACTCTGTATGATTTAGAACACTATCTCTCTCTCTCTATCTGACCCCGGTGTGTATATACAGTACTCTGTATGATTTAGATCACTATCTCACTCTCTCTCTGACCCCGGTGTGTATATACAGTACTCTGTACGATATAGGTCACTATCTCACTCTCTCTCTGACGCCGGTGTGTATATACAGTACTCTGTATGATATAGATCACTATCTCTCTCTCTCTCTGACCCCGGTGTGTATATACAGTACTCTGTACGATATAGATCACTATGTCTCTCTCTCTCTGACCCCGGTGTGCATATACAAGACTCTGTATGATTTAGATCACTATCTCTCTCTCTCTGACCCCGGTGTGAATATACAGTACTCAGTATGATATAGATCACTATCTCTCTCTCTCTCTGACGCCGGTGTGTATATACAGTACTCTGTGTGATATAGATCACTATCTCTCTCTCTCTCTGACCCTGGTGTGTATATACAGTACTCTGTATCATTTAGATCACTATCTCTCTCTCTCTCTCTGACCCCGGTGTGTATATACAGTACTCTGTATGATATAGATCACTATCTCTCTCTCTCTCTGACCCCGGTGTGTATATACAGTACTCTGTATGATATAGATCACTATCTCTCTCTGACCCCGGTGTGTATATACAGTACTCTGTATGATATAGATCACTATCTCTCTCTCTCTCTGACCCCGGTGTGTATATGCAGTACTCTGTATCATTTAGATCACTATCTCTCTCTCTCTCTCTGACCCCGGTGTGTATATACAGTACTTTGTATGATTTAGATCACTATCTCTCTCTCTCTCTGACCCCGGTGTGTATATACAGTACTCTGTATGATATAGATCACTACCTCTCTCGCTCTATGACCCCGGTGTGTATATACAGTACTCTGTATCATTTAGATCACTATCTCTCTCTCTCTCTCTCTGACCCCGGTGTGTATATACAGTACTCTGTATGATATAGATCACTATCTCTCTCTCTCTCTCTCTCTGACCCCAGTGTGTATATACAGTACTCTGTATCATTTAGATCACTATCTCTCTCTCTCTCTCTCTGACCCCGGTGTGTATATACAGTACTCTGTATGATTTAGATCACTATCCCTCTCTCTCTCTGACCCCGGTGTGTATATACAGTACTCTGTATGATATAGATCACTACCTGTCTCGCTCTATGACCCCGGTGTGTATATACAGTACTCTGTATCATTTAGATCACTATCTCTCTCTCTCTCTCTCTGACCCCGGTGTGTATATACAGGACTCTGTATGATTTAGAACACTATCTCTCTCTCTCTATCTGACCCCGGTGTGTATATACAGTACTCTGTATGATTTAGATCACTATCTCACTCTCTCTCTGACCCCGGTGTGTATATACAGTACTCTGTATCATTTAGATCACTATCTCTCTCTCTCTCTCTCTGACCCCGGTGTGTATATACAGTACTCTGGATGATATAGATCACCATCTCTCTCTCTCTCTGACCCCGGTGTGTATATACAGTACTCTGTATGATATAGATCACTATCTCTCTCTCTCTCTGACCCCGGTATGTATATACAGAACTCTGTATGCTTTAGATCACTATCTCTATCTCTCTCTCTGACCCCGGTGTGTATATACAGTACTCTGTATGATATAGATCACTATCTCTCTCTCTCTCTGACCCCGGTGTGTATATACAGTACTCTGTATGATATAGATCACTATCTCTCTCTCTCTCTGACCCCGGTGTGTATATACAGTACTCTGTATCATTTAGATCACTATCTCTCTCTCTCTCTCTGACCCCGGTGTGTATATACAGTACTCTGTATGATTTAGATCACTATCTCTCTCTCTCTCTGACCCCGGTGTGTATATACAGTACTCTGTATGATATAGATCACTACCTCTCTCGCTCTATGACCCCGGTGTGTATATACAGTACTCTGTATCATTTAGATCACTATCTCTCTCTCTCTCTCTCTGACCCCGGTGTGTAGAGACAGTACTCTGTATGATATAGATCACTATCTCTCTCTCTCTCTCTCTCTCTGACCCTGGTGTGTATATACAGTACTCTGTATGATTTAGATCACTATCTCTCTATCTCTCTCTGACCCCGGTGTGTATATACAGTACTCTGTATGATATAGATCATTATCTCTCTCTCCCTCTGACCCCGGTGTGTACATACAGTACTCTGTATGATATAGATCACAATCTCTCTCTCTCTCTCTGACCCCGGTGTGTATATACAGGACTCTGTATGATTTAGATCACTATCTCTCTCTCTCTCTGACCCCGGTGTGTATATACAGGACTCTGTATGATTTAGATCACTATCTCTCTCTCTCTCTCTCTGACCCCGGTGTGTATATACAGTACTCTGTACGATTTAGATCACTATCTTTCTCTCGCTCTGACCCCGGTGTGTATATACAGTCCTCTGGATGATTTAGATCACTATCTCACTCTCTCTCTCTGACCACGGTGTGTATATACAGTACTCTGTATGATTTAGATCACTATCTCTCTATCTCTCTCTGACCCCGGTGTGTATATACAGTACTCTGTATGATATAGATCACGATCTCTCTCTCTCTCTGACCCCGGTGTGTATATACAGTACTCTGTATGATTTAGATCACTATCTCTCTCTCTCTCTCTCTCTGACCCCGGTGTGTATATACAGTACTCTGTATGATTCAGATCACTATCTCTCTCTCTCTCTGACCCCAGTGTGCATATACAGTACTCTGTATGATATAGATCACTATCTCTCTCTCTCTCTCACTGACCCCGGTGTGTATATACAGTACTCTGTATGATTTAGATCACTATCTCTCTCTCTCTCTGACCCCGGTGTGTATATACAGGACTCTGTACGATATAGATCACTATGTCTCTCTCTCTCTGACCCCGGTGTGTATATACAGGACTCTGTATGATTTAGATCACTATCTCTCTCTCTCTCTGACCCCGGTGTGTATATACAGTACTCTGTATGATTTAGATCACTATATCTCTCTCTCTCTGACCCCGGTGTGTATACACAGTACTCTGTATGATTTAGATCACTATCTCACTCTCTCTCTGACCCCGGTGTGTATATACAGTACTCTGTACGATATAGATCACTATGTCTCTCTCTCTCTGACCCCGGTGTGTATATACAGGACTCTGTACCATTTAGATCACTATCTCTCTCACTCTCTCTGACCCCGGCGTGTATATACAGTACTCTGTATGATTTAGATCACAATCTCTCTCTCTCTCTGACCCCGGTGTGTGTAGAAACAGTACTCTGTGTGATTTAGATCACTATCTCTCTCTCTCTCTGACCCCGGTGTGTATGTACAGTACTCTGTATGATATACATCAGTATCTCTCTCTCTCTCTCTCTCTGACCCCGGTGTGTATATACAGTACTCTGTATGATTTAGATCACTATCTCTCTCTCTCTCTCTCTCTGACCCCGGTGTGTATATACAGTACTCTGTGTGATTTAGATCACTATCTCTCTCTCTCTCTGACCCCGGTGTGTATATACAGTACTCTGTATGATTTAGATCACTATCTCTCTCTCTCTCTGACCCCGGTGTGTATATACAGTACTGTGTATGATTTAGATCACTATCTCTCTCGCTCTCTCTGACCCCGGTGTGCACATACAGTACTCTGTACGATTTAGATCACTATCTCTCTCTCTCTCTCTCTCTGACCCCGGTGTGTATATACAGTACTCTGTGTGATTTAGATCACTATCTCTCTCTCTCTCTGACCCCGGTGTGTGTATATACAGTACTCTGTGTGATTTAGATCACTATCTCTCTCTCTCTCTCTGACCCCGGTGTGTATGTACAGTACACCGTACGATTTAGATCACTATCTCCCTCTCTCTCTGACCCCGGTGTGTATATACAGTACTCTGTATGATATACATCAGTATCTCTCTCTCTCTCTCTCTCTCTCTTACCCCGGTGTGTATATACAGTACTCTGTACGATTTAGATCACTATCTTTCTCTCGCTCTGACCCCGGTGTGTATATACAGTCCTCTGGATGATTTAGATCACTATCTCACTCTCTCTCTCTGACCACGGTGTGTATATACAGTACTCTGTATGATTTAGATCACTATCTCTCTCTCTCTCTCTGACCCCGGTGTGTATATACAGTACTCTGTATGATATAGATCACGATCTCTCTCTCTCTCTGACCCCGGTGTGTATATACAGTACTCTGTATGATTTAGATCACTATCTCTCTCTCTCTCTCTCTGACCCCGGTGTGTATATACAGTACTCTGTATGATTTAGATCACTATCTCTCTCTCTCTCTGACCCCAGTGTGCATATACAGTACTCTGTATGATATAGATCACTATCTCTCTCTCTCTCTCTCTCTCTGACCCTGGTGTGTATATACAGTACTCTGTATGATTTAGATCACTATCTCTCTCTCTCTCTGACCACGGTGTGTATATACAGTACTCTGTATGATATAGATCACTATCTCTCTCTCTCTGACCCCGGTGTGTATATACAGTACTCTGTATGATTTAGATCACTATCTCTATCTCTCTCTCTCTCTCTGACCCCGGTGTGAATATACAGTACTCTGTATGATATAGATCACTATCTCTCTCTCTCTCTGACCCCGGTGTGTATATACAGTACTCTGTATGATATAGATCACTATCTCTCTCTCTGACCCCGGTGTGTATATACAGTACTCTGTATGATATAGATCACTATCTCTCTCTCTCTCTGACCCCGGTGTGTATATACAGTACTCTGTATGATATAGATCACTATCTCTCTCTCTCTCTGACCCCGGTGTGTATATACAGTACTCTGTATCATTTAGATCACTATCTCTCTCTCTCTCTCTGACCCCGGTGTGTATATACAGTACTCTGTATGATATAGATCACTATCTCTCTCTGACCCCGGTGTGTATATACAGTACTCTGTATGATATAGATCACTATCTCTCTCTCTCTCTGACCCCGGTGTGTATATACAGTACTCTGTATGATAAAGATCACTATCTCTCTCTCTCTCTGACCCCGGTGTGTATATACAGTACTCTGTATGATTTAGATCACTATCTCTCTCTCTCTCTGACCCCGGTGTGTATATACAGTACTCTGTATGATATAGATCACTATCTCTCTCTCTCTCTGACCCCGGTGTGTATATACAGTACTCTGTATCATTTAGATCACTATCTCTCTCTCTCTCTCTCTCTGAACCCGGTGTGTATATACAGTACTCTGTATGATATAGATCACTATCTCTCTCTCTCTCTGACCCCGGTGTGTATATACAGTACTCTGGATGATATAGATCACTATCTCTCTCTCTCTCTCTGACCCCGGTGTGTATATACAGTACTCTGTATGATATAGATCACTATCTCTCTCTCTCTCTGACCCCGGTATGTATATTCAGTACTCTGTATGATTTAGATCACTATCTCTCGCTCTCTCTCTGACCCCGGTGTGTATATACAGTACTCTGTATGATATAGATCACTATCTCTCTCTCTCTCTGACCCCGGTGTGTATATACAGTACTCTGTATGATATAGATCACTATCTCTCTCTCTCTGACCCCGGTGTGTATATACAGTACTCTGTATGATTTAGATCACTATCTCTCTCTCTCTCTCTGACCCCGGTGTGTATATACAGTACTCTGTATCATTTGGATCACTATCTCTCTCTCTCTCTGACCCCGGTGTGTATATACAGTACTCTGTATGATATAGATCACTATCTCTCTCGCTCTATGACCCCGGTGTGTATATACAGTACTCTGTATCATTTAGATCACTATCACTCTCTCTCTCTCTCTGACCCCGGTGTGTATATACAGTACTCTGTATGATATAGATCACTATCTCTCTCTCTCTCTCTCTCTGACCCTGGTGTGTATATACAGTACTCTGTATGATTTAGATCACTATCTCTCTATCTCTCTCTGACCCCGGTGTGTATATACAGTACTCTGTATGATATAGATCATTATCTCTCTCTCCCTCTGACCCCGGTGTGTATATACAGTACTCTGTATGATATAGATCACAATCTCTCTCTCTCTCTCTGACCCCGGTTTGTATATACAGGACTCTGTATGATTTAGATCACTATCTCTCTCTCTCTCTGACACCGGTGTGTATATACAGTACTCTGTATGATTTAGATCACTATCTCTCTCTCTGACCCGGGTGTGTATATACAGTACTCTGTACGATTTAAATCACTATCTTTCTCTCGCTCTGACCCCGGTGTGTATATACAGTACTCTGTATGATTTAGATCACTATCTCTCTCTCTCTCTCTGACCCCGGTGTGTATATACAGTACTCTGTATGATTTAGATCACTATCTCTCTCTCTCTCTGACCCCAGTGTGCATATACAGTACTCTGTATGATATAGATCACTATCTCTCTCTCTCTCTCTCTGACCCCGGTGTGTATATACAGTACTCTGTATGATTTAGATCACTATCTCTCTCTCTCTCTGACCCCGGTGTGTATATACAGGACTCTGTACGATATAGATCACTATGTCTCTCTCTCTCTGACCCCGGTGTGTATATACAGGACTCTGTATGATTTAGATCACTATCTCTCTCTCTCTCTCTGACCCCGGTGTGTATATACAGTACTCTGTATGATTTAGATCACTATCTCACTCTCTCTCTGACCCCGGTGTGTATATACAGTACTCTGTACGATATAGATCACTATGTCTCTCTCTCTCTGACCCCGGTGTGTATATACAGGACTCTGTACGATTTAGATCACTATCTCTCTCACTCTCTCTGACCCCGGCGTGTATAAACAGTACTCTGTATGATTTAGATCACTATCTCTCTCTCTCTCTGACCCCGGTGTGTGTAGAAACAGTACTCTGTGTGATTTAGATCACTATCTCTCTCTCTCTCTCTGACCCCGGTGTGTATGTACAGTACTCTGTATGATATACATCAGTATCTCTCTCTCTCTCTGACCCCGGAGTGTATATACAGTACTCTGTATGATATAGATCACTATCTCTCTCTCTCTCTGACCCCGGTGTGTATATACAGTACTCTGTATGATTTAGATCACTATCTCTCTCTCTGTCTCTCTCTGACCCCGGTGTGTATATACAGGACTCTGTATGATTTAGATCCCTATCACTCTCTCTCTATCTGACCCCGGTGTGTATATACAGTACTCTGTATGATTTAGATCACTATCTCACTCTCTCTCTGACCCCGGTGTGTATATACAGTACTCTGAACGATATAGATCACTATGTCTCTCTCTCTCTCTGACCCCGGTGTGCATATACAAGACTCTGTATGATTTAGATCACTATCTCTCTCTCTCTCTGACCCCGGTGTGTATATACAGTACTCTGCATGATTTAGATCACTATCTCTCTCGCTCTCTCTGACCCCGGTGTGTACATACAGTACTCTGTACGATTTAGATCACTATCTCTCTCTCTCACTCTCTCTGACCCCGGGGTGTATATACAGTACTCTGTGTGATTTAGATCACTATCTCTCTCTCTCTCTGACCCCGGTGTGTGTATATACAGTACTCTGTGAGATTTAGATCACTATCTCTCTCTCTCTCTCTGACCCCGGTGTGTATGTACAGTACTCTGTATGATATACATCAGTATCTCTCTCTCTCTCTCTCTCTGACCCCGGAGTGTATATACAGTACACCGTACGATTTAGATCACTATCTCGCTCTCTCTCTGACCCCGGTGTGTATACACAGGACTCTGTATGATATAGATCACTATCTCTCTCTCTCTCTGACCCCGGTGTGTATATACAGGACTCTGTATGATACAGATCACTATGTCTCTCTCTCTCTGACCCCGGTGTGTATATACAGTACTCTGTATGATTTAGATCACTATCTCTCTCTCTCTCTGACCCCGGTGTGTATATACAGTACTCTGTATGATATAGATCACTATCTGTCTCTCTCTCTGACCCTGGTGTGTATATACAGTACTCTGTATGATTTAGATCACTATCTCTCTCTCTCTCTGACCCCGGTGTGTATATACAGTACTCGGTATGATATAGATCACTATCTCTCTCTCTGACCCCGGTGTGTATATACAGTACTCTGTATGATATAGATCACTATCTCTCTCTCTCTGACCCCGGTGTGTATATACAGTACTCTGTATGATTTAGATCACTATCTCTCTCTCTCTCTCTCTGACCCCGGTGTGTATATACAGTACTCTGTATGATATAGATCACTATCTCTCTCTCTCTCTGACCCCGGTGTGTAAATACAGTACTCTGTATGATATAGATCACTATCTCTCTCTCTCTCTGACCCCGGTGTGTATATACAGTACTCTGTATGATATAGATCACTATCTCTCTCTCTCTCTGACCCCGGTGTGTATATACAGTACTCTGTATGATATAGATCACTATCTCTCTCTCTCTCTCTGACCCCGGTGTGTATATACAGTACTCTGTATGATATAGATCACTATCTCTCTCTCTCTCTGACCCCGGTGTGTATATACAGTACTCTGTATGATATAGATCACTATCTCTCTCTCTCTCTGACCCCGGTGTGTATATACAGTACTCTGTATCATTTAGATCACTATCTCTCTCTCTCTCTCTGACCCCGGTGTGTAAATACAGTACTCTGTATGATATAGATCACTATCTCTCTCGGTCTATGTCCCCGGTGTGTATATACAGTACTCTGTATCATTTAGATCACTATCTCTCTCTCTCTCTCTCTGACCCCGGTGTGTATATACAGTACTCTGTATGATATAGATCACTATCTCTCTCTCTCTCTCTCTGACCCTGGTGTGTATATACAGTACTCTGTATGATTTAGATCACTATCTCTCTATCTCTCTCTGACCCCGGTGTGTATATACAGTACTCTGTATGATATAGATCATTATCTCTCTCTCCCTCTGACCCCGGTGTGTACATGCAGTACTCTGTATGATATAGATCACAATCTCTCTCTCTCTCTCTGACCCCGGTGTGTATATACAGTACTCTGTACGATTTAGATCACTATCTCCCTCTCTCTCTGACCCCGGTGTGTATATACAGTACTCTGTATGATTTAGATCACTATCTCTCTCTCTCTCTGACCCCGGTGTGTATATACAGTACTCTGTATGATATAGATCACTATCTCACTCTCTCTGACCCCGGTGTGTAGAAACAGTACTCTGTATGATTTAGATCACTATCTCTCTCTCTCTCTCTGACCCCGGTGTGTATATACAGTACTCTGTATGATATAGATCACTGTCTCTCTCTCTCTCTGACCCCGGTGTGTATATACAGTACTCTGTATGATATAGATCACTCTCTCTCTCTCTGACCCCGGTGTGTATATACAGTACTCTGTATGATATAGATCACTATCTCTCTCTCTCTCTGACCCCGGTGTGTATATACAGTACTCTGTATGATATAGATCACTATCTCTCTCTCTCTCTGACCCCGGTGTGTATATACAGTACTCTGTATGATATAGATCACTATCTCTCTCTCTCTCTGACCCCGGTGTGTATATACAGTACTCTGTATGATATAGATCACTATCTCTCTCTCTCTCTGACCCCGGTGTGTATATACAGCACTCTGTATCATTTAGATCACTATCTCTCTCTCTCTCTCTGACCCCGGTGTGTATATACAGTACTCAGTATGATATAGATCACTATCTCTCTCTCTCTCTGACCCCGGTGTGTATATACAGTACTCTGTATGATATAGATCACTATCTCTCTCTCTCTCTGACCCCGGTGTGTATATCCAGTACTCTGTATCATTTAGATCACTATCTCTCTCTCTCTCTCTGACCCCGGTGTATATATACAGTACTCTGTATGATTTAGAACACTATCTCTCTCTCTCTCTCTGACCCCGGTGTGTATATACAGTACTCTGTATGATTTAGATCACTATCTCTCTCTCTCTCTGACCCCGGTGTGTATATACAGTACTCTGTATGATATAGATCACTATCTCTCTCTCTCTCTGACCCCGGTGTGTATATACAGTACTCTGTATCATTTAGATCACTATCTCTCTCTCTCTCTCTCTGACCCCGGTGTGTATATACAGTACTCTGTATGATATCGATCACTATCTCTCTCTCTCTCTCTGACACCGGTGTGTATATACAGTACTCTGGATGATATAGATCACTATCTCTCTCTCACTCTGACCCCGGTGTGTATATACAGTACTCTGTATGATATAGATCACTATCTCTCTCTCTCTCTCTGACCCTGGTGTGTATATACAGTACTCTGTATGATTTAGATCACTATCTCTCTCTCTCTCTCTGACCCCGGTGTGTATATACAGTACTCAGTATGATATAGATCACTATCTCTCTCTCTCTCTGACCCCGGTGTGTATATACAGTACTCTGTATGATATAGATCACTATCTCTCACTCTCTCTGACCCCGGTGTGCATATACAGTACTCTGTATCATTTAGATCACTATCTCTCTCTCTCTCTGACCTCGGTGTGTATATACAGTACTCTGTATGATATAGATCACTATCTCTCTCTCTCTGACCCCGGTGTGTATATACAGTACTCTGTATGATTTAGATCACTATCTCTCTCTCTCTCTCTCTGACCCCGGTGTGTATATACGGTACTCTGCATGATTTAGATCACTATCTCTCTCTCTCTCTGACCCCGGTGTGTATATACAGTACTCTGTATGATATAGATCACTATCTCTCTCGCTCTATGACCCCGGTGTGTATATACAGTACTCTGTATCATTTAGATCACTATCTCTCTCTCTCTGACCCCGGTGTGTATATACAGTACTCTGTATGATATAGATCACTATCTCTCTCTCTCTCTCTGACCCTGGTGTGTATATACAGTACTCTGTATGATTTAGATCACTATCTCTCTATCTCTCTCTGACCCCGGTGTGTATATACAGTACTCAGTATGGTATAGATCATTATCTCTCTCTCCCTCTGACCCCGGTGTGTATATACAGTACTCTGTGTGATTTAGATCACTATCTCTCTCTCTCTCTCTGACCCCGGTGTGTATGTTCAGTACTCTGTATGATATACATCAGTATCTCTCTCTCTCTCTCTCTCTGACCCCGGTGTGTATATACAGTACTCTGTATGATTTAGATCACTATCTCACTCTCTCTCTGACCACGGTGTGTATATACAGTACTCTGTATGATTTAGATCACTATCTCTCTCTCTCTCTCTGACCCCGGTGTGTATATACAGTACTCTGTATGATATAGATCACGATCTCTCTCTCTCTCTGACCCCGGTGTGTATATACAGTACTCTGTCTGATATAGATCACTATCTCTCTCTCTCTCTCTGACCCCTGTGTGTATATACAGTCCTCTGTATGATTTAGATCACTATCTCTCTCTCTCTCTGACCCTAGTGTGCATATACAGTACTCTGTATGATATAGATCACGATCTCTATCTCTGACCCCGGTGTGTATATACAGTACTCTGTATGATATAGATCACTATCTCTCTCTCTCTGACCCCGGTGTGTATATACAGTACTCTGTATGATTTAGATCACTATCTCTCTCTCTCTCTCTGACCCCGGTGTGTATATACAGTACTCTGTATGATATAGATCACGATCTCTCTCTCTCTCTGACCCCGGTGTGTATATACAGTACTCTGTACGATTTAGATCACTATCTTTCTCTCTCTCTGACCCCGGTGTGTATATACAGTACTCTGTATGATTTAGATCACTATCTCACTCTCTCTCTGACCACGGTGTGTATATACAGTACTCTGTATGATTTAGATCACTATCTCTCTCTCTCTGACCCCGGTGTGTATATACAGTACTCTGTATCATTTAGATCACTATCTCTCTCTCTCTCTCTGACCCCGGTGTATATATACAGTACTCTGTATGATTTAGATCACTATCTCTCTCTCTCTGTCTGACCCCGGTGTGTCTATACAGTACTCTGTATGATTTAGATCAGTATCTCTCCCTCTCTCTCTGACCCCGGTGTGTATATACAGTACTCTGTATGATATAGATCACTATCTCTCTCTCTGACCCCGGAGTGTATATACAGTACTCTGTATGATATAGATCACTATCTCTCTCTCTCTGACCCCGGTGTGTATATACAGTACTGTGTATGATTTAGATCACGATCTCTCTCTCTCTCTCTGACCCCGGTGTGTATATACAGTACTCTGTATGATATAGATCACTATCTCTCTCTCTCTCTGACCCCGGTGTGTATATACAGTACTCTGTATGATATAGATCACTATCTCTCTCTCTGACCCCGGTGTGTATATACAGTACTCTGTATGATATAGATCACTATCTCTCTCTCTCTCTGACCCCGGTGTGTATATACAGTACTCTGTATGATATAGATCACTATCTCTCTCTCTCTCTGACCCCGGTGTGTATATACAGTACTCTGTATGATGTAGATCACTATCTCTCTCTCTCTGACCCCGGTGTGTATATACAGTACTCTGTATGATATAGATCACTATCTCTCTCTCTCTCTGACCCCGGTGTGTATATACAGTACTCGGTATCATTTAGATCACTATCTCTCTCTCTCTCTCTGACCCCGGTGTGTATATACAGTACTCAGTATGATATAGATCACTATCTCTCTCTCTCTCTGACCCCGGTGTGTATATACAGTACTCTGTATGATATAGATCACTATCTCTCTCTCTCTCTGACCCCGGTGTGTATATCCAGTACTCTGTATCATTTAGATCACTATCTCTCTCTCTCACTCTGACCCCGGTGTATATATACAGTACTCTGTATGATTTAGAACACTATCTCTCTCTCTCTCTCTGACCCGGGTGTGTATATACAGTACTCTGTATGATTTAGATCACTATCTCTCTCTCTCTCTGACCCCGGTGTGTATATACAGTACTCTGTATGATTTAGATCACTATCTCTCTCTCTCTCTGACCCCGGTGTGTATATACAGTACTCTGTATCATTTAGATCACTATCTCTCTTTCTCTCTCTCTGACCCCGGTGTGTATATACAGTACTCTGTATGATATCGATCACTATCTCTCTCTCTCTCTGACACCGGTGTGTATATACAGTACTCTGGATGATATAGATCACTATCTCTCTCTCTCTCTGACCCCGGTGTGTATATACAGTACTCTGTATGATATAGATCACTATCTCTCTCTCTCTCTCTGACCCCGGTATGTATATACAGTACTCTGTATGATTTAGATCACTATCTCTCTCTCTCTCTCTGACCCCGGTGTGTATATACAGTACTCTGTATGATATAGATCACTATCTCTCTCTCTCTCTGACCCCGGTGTGTTTCTACAGTACTCTGTATCATTTAGATCACTATCTCTCTCTCTCTCTGACCCCGGTGTGTATATACAGTACTCTGTATGATATAGATCACTATCTCTCTCTCTCTGACCCCGGTGTGTATATACAGTACTCTGTATGATTTAGATCACTATCTCTCTCTCTCTCTCTGACCCCGGTGTGTATATACGGTACTCTGTATGATTTAGATCACTATCTCTCTCTCTCTCTGACCCCGGTGTGTATATACAGTACTCTGTATGATATAGATCACTATCTCTCTCGCTCTATGACCCTGGTGTGTATATACAGTACTCTGTATCATTTAGATCACTATCTCTCTCTCTCTGACCCCGGTGTGTATATACAGTACTCTGTATGATATAGATCACTATCTCTCTCTCTGACCCCGGTGTGTATATACAGTACTCTGTATGATATAGATCACTATCTCTCTCTCTCTCTGACCCCGGTGTGTATATACAGTACTCTGTATCATTTAGATCACTATCTCTCTCTCTCTCTCTGACCCCGGTGTGTATATACAGTACTCAGTATGATATAGATCACTATCTCTCTCTCTCTCTGACCCCGGTGTGTATATACAGTACTCTGTATGATATAGATCACTATCTCTCTCTCTCTCTGACCCCGGTGTGTATATCCAGTACTCTGTATCATTTAGATCACTATCTCTCTCTCTCTCTCTGACCCCGGTGTATATATACAGTACTCTGTATGATTTAGAACACTATCTCTCTCTCTCTCTCTGACCCGGGTGTGTATATACAGTACTCTGTATGATTTAGATCACTATCTCTCTCTCTCTCTGACCCCGGTGTGTATATACAGTACTCTGTATGATATAGATCACTATCTCTCTCTCTCTCTGACCCCGGTGTGTATATACAGTACTCTGTATCATTTAGATCACTATCTCTGTCTCTCTCTCTCTGACCCCGGTGTGTATATACAGTACTCTGTATGATATCGATCACTATCTCTCTCTCTCTCTGACACCGGTGTGTATATACAGTACTCTGGATGATATAGATCACTATCTCTCTCTCTCTCTGACCCCGGTGTGTATATACAGTACTCTGTATGATATAGATCACTATCTCTCTCTCTCTCTCTGACCCCGGTATGTATATACAGTACTCTGTATGATTTAGATCACTATCTCTCTCTCTCTCTCTGACCCCGGTGTGTATATACAGTACTCAGTATGATATAGATCACTATCTCTCTCTCTCTCTGACCCCGGTGTATATATACAGTACTCTGTATGATATAGATCACTATCTCTCTCTCTCTCTGACCCCGGTGTGTATATACAGTACTCTGTATCATTTAGATCACTATCTCTCTCTCTCTCTGACCCCGGTGTGTATATACAGTACTCTGTCTGATATAGTTCACTATCTCTCTCTCTCTGACCCCGGTGTGTATATACAGTACTCTGTATGATTTAGATCACTATCTCTCTCTCTCTCTCTGACCCCGGTGTGTATATACGGTACTGTGTATGATTTAGATCACTATCTCTCTCTCTCTCTGACCCCGGTGTGTATATACAGTACTCTGTATGATATAGATCACTATCTCTCTCGCTCTATGACCCCGGTGTGTATATACAGTACTCTGTATCATTTAGATCACTATCTCTCTCTCTCTGACCCCGGTGTGTATATACAGTACTCTGTATGATATAGATCACTATCTCTCTCTCTCTCTCTCTCTCTCTCTGACCCTGGTGTGTATATACAGTACTCTGTATGATTTAGATCACTATCTCTCTATCTCTCTCTGACCCCGGTGTGTATATACAGTACTCTGTATGATATAGATCATTATCTCTCTCTCCCTCTGACCCCGGTGTGTATATGCAGTACTCTGTATGATATAGATCACAATCTCTCTCTCTCTCTCTGACCCCGGTGTGTATATACAGTACTCTGTACGATTTAGATCACGATCTTTCTCTCTCTCTGACCCCGGTGTGTATATACAGTACTCTGTACGATTTAGATCACTATCTCACTCTCTCTCTGACCACGGTGTGTATATACAGTACTCTGTATGATTTAGATCACTATCTCTCTCTCTCTCTCTCTGACCCCGGTGTGTATATACAGTACTCTGTATGATATAGATCACGATCTCTCTCTCTCTCTGACCCCGGTGTGTATATACAGTACTCTGTCTGATTTAGATCACTATCTCTCTCTCTATCTCTGACCCCTGTGTGTATATACAGTCCTCTGTATGATTTAGATCACTATCTCTCTCTCTCTCTGACCCTAGTGTGCATATACAGTACTCTGTATGATATAGATCACGATCTCTCTCTCTGACCCCGGTGTGTATATACAGTACTCTGTATGATATAGATCACTATCTCTCTCTCTCTGGTCCCGGTGTGTATATACAGTACTCTGTATGATTTAGATCACTATCTCTCTCTCTCTCTCTGACCCCGATGTGTATATACAGTACTCTGTATGATATAGATCACTATCTCTCTCTCTCTCTGACCCCGGTGTGTATATACAGTACTCTGTATGATATCGATCACTATCTCTCTCTCTGACCCCGGTGTGTATATACAGTACTCTGTATGATATAGATCACTATCTCTCTCTCTCTCTGACCCCGGTGTGTATATACAGTACTCTGTATGATATAGATCACTATCTCTCTCTCTCTCTGACCCCGGTGTGTATATACAGTACTCTGTATGATTTAGATCACTATCTCTCTCTCTCTCTCTGACCCCGGTGTGTATATACAGTACTCTGTATGTTATAGATCACTATCTCTCTCTCTCTCTGACCCCGGTGTGTATATACAGTACTCTGTATCATTTACATCACTATCTCTCTCTCTCTCTCTCTGACCCCGGTGTGTATATACAGTACTCTGTATGATATAGATCACTATCTCTCTCTTTCTGACCCTGGTGTGTATATACAGTACTCTGTATGATTTAGATCACTATCTCTCTCTCTCTCTCTGACCCCGGTGTGTATATACAGTACTCTGCATGATATAGATCACAATCTCTCTCTCTCTCTCTGACCCCGGTGTGTATATACAGGACTCTGTATGATTTAGATCACTATCTCTCTCTCTCTGACCCCGGTGTGTATATACAGTACTCTGTATGATATAGATAACTATCTCTCTCTGACCCCGGTGTATATACAGTACTCTGTATGATTTAGATCACTATCTCTCTCTCTCTCTGACCCCGGAGTGTATATACAGGACTCTGTATGATTTAGATCACTATCTCACTCCCTCTCTGACCCCGGTGTGTATATACAGTACTCTGTACGATATAGATCACTATGTCTCTCTCTCTCTGACCCCGGTGTGTATATACAGTACTCTGTACGATTTAGATCACTATCTTTCTCCCTCTCTGACCCCGGTGTGTATATACAGTACTCTGTATGATTTAGATCACTATCTCTCTCTCTGTCTCTGACGCCGGTGTGTATATACAGTACTCTGTCTGATATAGATCACTATCTCTCTCTCTCTCTCTGACCCCTGTGTGTATATACAGTCCTCTGTATGATTTAGATCACTATCTCTCTCTCTCTCTCTGACCCTAGTGTGCATATACAGTACTCTGTATGATATAGATCACGATCTCTCTCTCTGACCCCGGTGTGTATATACAGTACTCTGTATGATATAGATCACTATCTCTCTCTCTCTGACCCCGGTGTGTATATACAGTACTCTGTATGATTTAGATCACAATCTCTCTCTCTCTCTCTGACCCCGGTGTGTATATACAGTACTCAGTATGATGTAGATCACGATCTCTCTCTCTCTCTGACCCCGGTGTGTATATACAGTACTCTGTACGATTTAGATCACTATCTGTCTCTCTCTCTGACCCCGGTGTGTATATACAGTACTCTGTATGATTTAGATCACTATCTCTCTCTCTCTCTCTGACCCCGGTGTGTATATACAGTACTCTGTATGATATAGATCACGATCTCTCTCTCTCTCTGACCCCGGTGTGTATATACAGTACTCTGTATGATTTAGATCACTATCTCTCTCTCTCTCTCTGACCCCGGTGTGTATATACAGTACTCTGTATGATTTAGATCAGTATCTCTCTCTCTCTCTCTGACCCCGGTGTGTATATACAGTACTCTGTATGATATAGATCACTATCTCTCTCTCTGACCCCGGAGTGTATATACAGTACTCTGTATGATATAGATCACTATCTCTCTCTCTCTGGCCCCGGTGTGTATATACAGTACTCTGTATGATTTAGATCACGATCTCTCTCTCTCTCTCTGACCCCGGTGTGTATATACAGTACTCTGTATGATATAGATCACTATCTCTCTCTCTCTCTGACCCCGGTGTGTATATACAGTACTCTGTATGATATAGATCACTATCTCTCTCTCTGACCCCGGTGTGTATATACAGAACTCTGTATGATATAGATCACTATCTCTCTCTCTCTCTGACCCCGGTGTGTATATACAGTACTCTGTATGATATAGATCACTATCTCTCTCTCTCTCTGACCCCGGTGTGTATATACAGTCCTCTGTATGATATAGATCACTATCTCTCTCTCTCTGACCCCGGTGTGTATATACAGTACTCTGTATGATATAGATCACTATCTCTCTCTCTCTCTGACCCCGGTGTGTATATACAGTACTCTGTATCATTTAGATCACTATCTCTCTCTCTCTCTCTGACCCCGGTGTGTATATACAGTACTCAGTATGATATAGATCACTATCTCTCTCTCTCTCTGACCCCGGTGTGTATATACAGTACTCTGTATGATATAGATCACTATCTCTCTCTCTCTCTGACCCCGGTGTGTATATACAGTACTCTGTATGATTTAGATCACTATCTCTCTCTCTCTCTGACCCCGGTGTGTATATACAGTACTCTGTATGATTTAGATCACTATCTCTCTCTCTCTCTGACCCCGGTGTGTATGTACAGTACTCTGTATCATTTAGATCACTATCTCTCTCTCTCTCTCTCTGACCCCGGTGTGTATATACAGTACTCTGTATGATATCGATCACTATCTCTCTCTCTCTCTGACCCCGGTGTGTATATACAGTACTCTGGATGATATAGATCACTATCTCTCTCTCTCTCTGACCCCGGTGTGTATATACAGTACTCTGTATGATATAGATCACTATCTCTCTCTCTCTCTCTGACCCCGGTATGTATATACAGTACTCTGTATGATTTAGATCACTATCTCTCTCTCTCTCTCTGACCCCGGTGTGTATATACAGTACTCAGTATGATATAGATCACTATCTCTCTCTCTCTGACCCCGGTGTGTATATACAGTACTCTGTATGATATAGATCACTATCTCTCTCTCTCTCTGACCCCGGTGTGTATATACAGTACTCTGTATCATTTAGATCACTATCTCTCTCTCTCTCTGACCCCGGTGTGTATATACAGTACTCTGTATGATATAGATCACTATCTCTCTCTCTCTGACCCCGGTGTGTATATACAGTACTCTGTATGATTTAGATCACTATCTCTCTCTCTCTCTCTGACCCCGGTGTGTATATACGGTACTCTGTATGATTTAGATCACTATCTCTCTCTCTCTCTGACCCCGGTGTGTATATACAGTACTCTGTATGATATAGATCACTATCTCTCTCGCTCTATGACCCTGGTGTGTATATACAGTACTCTGTATCATTTAGATCACTATCTCTCTCTCTCTGACCCCGGTGTGTATATACAGTACTCTGTATGATATAGATCACTATCTCTCTCTCTGACCCCGGTGTGTATATACAGTACTCTGTATGATATAGATCACTATCTCTCTCTCTCTCTGACCCCGGTGTGTATATACAGTACTCTGTATGATATAGATCACTATCTCTCTCTCTCTCTGACCCCGGTGTGTATATACAGTACTCTGTATGATATAGATCACTATCTCTCTCTCTCTCTGACCCCGGTGTGTATATACAGTACTCTGTATGATATAGATCACTATCTCTCTCTCTCTCTGACCCCGGTGTGTATATACAGTACTCTGTATCATTTAGATCACTATCTCTCTCTCTCTCTCTGACCCCGGTGTGTATATACAGTACTCAGTATGATTTAGATCACTATCTCTCTCTCTCTCTGACCCCGGTGTGTATATACAGTACTCTGTATCATTTAGATCACTATCTCTCTCTCTCTCTCTGACCCCGGTGTATATATACAGTACTCTGTATGATTTAGAACACTATCTCTCTCTCTCTCTCTGACCCGGGTGTGTATATACAGTACTCTGTATGATTTAGATCACTATCTCTCTCTCTCTCTGACCCCGGTGTGTATATACAGTACTCTGTATGATATAGATCACTATCTCTCTCTCTCTCTGACCCCGGTGTGTATATACAGTACTCTGTATCATTTAGATCACTATCTCTCTCTCTCTCTGACCCCGGTGTGTATATACAGTACTCTGTATCATTTAGATCACTATCTCTCTCTCTCTCTCTGACCCCGGTGTATATATACAGTACTCTGTATGATTTAGAACACTATCTCTCTCTCTCTCTCTGACCCGGGTGTGTATATACAGTACTCTGTATGATTTAGATCACTATCTCTCTCTCTCTCTGACCCCGGTGTGTATATACAGTACTCTGTATGATATAGATCACTATCTCTCTCTCTCTCTGACCCCGGTGTGTATATACAGTACTCTGTATCATTTAGATCACTATCTCTCTCTCTCTCTCTCTCTGACCCCGGTGTGTATATACAGTACTCTGTATGATATCGATCACTATCTCTCTCTCTCTCTGACACCGGTGTGTATATACAGTACTCTGGATGATATAGATCACTATCTCTCTCTCTCTCTGACCCCGGTGTGTATATACAGTACTCTGTATGATATAGATCACTATCTCTCTCTCTCTCTCTGACCCCGGTATGTATATACAGTACTCTGTATGATTTAGATCACTATCTCTCTCTCTCTCTCTGACCCCGGTGTGTATATACAGTACTCAGTATGATATAGATCACTATCTCTCTCTCTCTCTGACCCCGGTGTGTATATACAGTACTCTGTATGATATAGATCACTATCTCTCTCTCTCTCTGACCCCGGTGTGTATATACAGTACTCTGTATGATTTAGATCACTATCTCTCTCTCTCTCTGACCCCGGTGTGTATATACAGTACTCTGTATGATTTAGATCACTATCTCTCTCTCTCTCTGACCCCGGTGTGTATATACAGTACTCTGTATGATTTAGATCACTATCTCTCTCTCTCTCTGACCCCGGTGTGTATATACAGTACTCTGTATGATTTAGATCACTATCTCTCTCTCTCTCTGACCCCGGTGTGTATATACAGTACTCTGTATCATTTAGATCACTATCTCTCTCTCTCTCTCTCTGACCCCGGTGTGTATATACAGTACTCTGTATGATATCGATCACTATCTCTCTCTCTCTCTGACCCCGGTGTGTATATACAGTACTCTGGATGATATAGATCACTATCTCTCTCTCTCTCTGACCCCGGTGTGTATATACAGTACTCTGTATGATATAGATCACTATCTCTCTCTCTCTCTGACCCCGGTGTGTATATACAGTACTCTGTATGATTTAGATCACTATCTCTCTCTCTCTCTGACCCCGGTGTGTATATACAGTACTCTGTATGATATAGATCACTATCTCTCTCTCTCTCTGACCCCGGTGTGTATATACAGTACTCTGTATGATTTAGATCACTATCTCTCTCTCTCTCTGACCCCGGTGTGTATATACAGTACTCTGTATCATTTAGATCACTATCTCTCTCTCTCTCTGACCCCGGTGTGTATATACAGTACTCTGTATGATTTAGATCACTATCTCTCTCTCTCTCTCTGACCCCGGTGTGTATATACGGTACTCTGTATGATTTAGATCACTATCTCTCTCTCTCTCTGACCTCGGTGTGTATATACAGTACTCTGTATGATATAGATCACTATCTCTCTCGCTCTATGACCCCGGTGTGTATATACAGTACTCTGTATCATTTAGATCACTATCTCTCTCTCTCTGACCCCGGTGTGTATATACAGTACTCTGTATGATATAGATCACTATCTCTCTCTCTCTCTCTCTCTCTCTGACCCTGGTGTGTATATACAGTACTCTGTATGATTTAGATCACTATCTCTCTATCTCTCTCTGACCCCGGTGTGTATATACAGTACTCTGTATGATATAGATCATTATCTCTCTCTCCCTCTGACCCCGGTGTGTATATGCAGTACTCTGTATGATATAGATCACAATCTCTCTCTCTCTCTCTGACCCCGGTGTGTATATACAGTACTCTGTACGATTTAGATCACTATCTTTCTCTCTCTCTGACCCCGGTGTGTATATACAGTACTCTGTATGATTTAGATCACTATCTCACTCTCTCTCTGACCACGGTGTGTATATACAGTACTCTGTATGATTTAGATCACTATCTCTCTCTCTCTCTCTGACCCCGGTGTGTATATACAGTACTCTGTATGATATAGATCACGATCTCTCTCTCTCTCTGACCCCGGTGTGTATATACAGTACTCTGTCTGATTTAGATCACTATCTCTCTCTCTCTCTCTGACCCCGGTGTGTATATACAGTACTCTGCATGATATAGATCACAATCTCTCTCTCTCTCTCTGACCCCGGTGTGTATATACAGGACTCTGTATGATTTAGATCACTATCTCTCTCTCTCTGACCCCGGTGTGTATATACAGTACTCTGTATGATATAGATAACTATCTCTCTCTGACCCCGGTGTATATACAGTACTCTGTATGATTTAGATCACTATCTCTCTCTCTCTCTGACCCCGGAGTGTATATCCAGGACTCTGTATGATTTAGATCACT
Organism: Stegostoma tigrinum; assembly: GCF_030684315.1. Lineage (NCBI taxonomy): Eukaryota > Metazoa > Chordata > Chondrichthyes > Orectolobiformes > Stegostomatidae > Stegostoma > Stegostoma tigrinum. The sequence goes on along the minus strand of NC_081399.1, from coordinate 8,670,691 downwards.
ATCTCACTCTCTCTCTGACCCCGGTGTGTATATACAGTACTCTGTACGATATAGATCACTATGTCTCTCTCTCTCTGACCCCGGTGTGTATATACAGTACTCTGTACGATTTAGATCACTATCTTTCTCTCTCTCTGACCCCGGTGTGTATATACAGTACTCTGTATGATTTAGATCACTCTCTCTCTCTCTCTCTCTGACCCCGGTGTGTATATACAGTACTCTGTCTGATATAGATCACTATCTCTCTCTCTCTCTCTGACCCCTGTGTGTATATACAGTCCTCTGTATGATTTAGATCACTATCTCTCTCTCTCTCTCTGACCCTAGTGTGCATATACAGTACTCTGTATGATATAGATCACGATCTCTCTCTCTGACCCCGGTGTGTATATACAGTACTCTGTATGATATAGATCACTATCTCTCTCTCTCTGACCCCGGTGTGTATATACAGTACTCTGTATGATTTAGATCACTATCTCTCTCTCTCTCTCTGACCCCGGTGTGTATATACAGTACTCAGTATGATATAGATCACGATCTCTCTCTCTCTCTGACCCCGGTGTGTATATACAGTACTCTGTACGATTTAGATCACTATCTGTCTCTCTCTATGACCCCGGTGTGTATATACAGTACTCTGTATGATTTAGATCACTATCTCACTCTCTCTCTGACCACGGTGTGTATATACAGTACTCTGTATGATTTAGATCACTATCTCTCTCTCTCTCTCTGACCCCGGTGTGTATATACAGTCCTCTGTATGATATAGATCACGATCTCTCTCTCTCTCTGACCCCGGTGTGTATATACAGTACTCTGTATGATTTAGATCACTATCTCTCTCTCTCTCTCTGACCCCGGTGTGTATATACAGTACTCTGTATGATTTAGATCAGTATCTCTCTCTCTCTCTCTCTGACCCCGGTGTGTATATACAGTACTCTGTATGATATAGATCACTATCTCTCTCTCTGACCCCGGAGTGTATATACAGTACTCTGTATGATATAGATCACTATCTCTCTCTCTCTGACCCCGGTGTGTATATACAGTACTCTGTATGATTTAGATCACGATCTCTCTCTCTCTCTCTGACCCCGGTGTGTATATACAGTACTCTGTATGATATAGATCACTATCTCTCTCTCTCTCTGACCCCGGTGTGTATATACAGTACTCTGTATGATATAGATCACTATCTCTCTCTCTGACCCCGGTGTGTATATACAGAACTCTGTATGATATAGATCACTATCTCTCTCTCTCTCTGACCCCGGTGTGTATATACAGTACTCTGTATGATATAGATCACTATCTCTCTCTCTCTCTGACCCCGGTGTGTATATACAGTCCTCTGTATGATATAGATCACTATCTCTCTCTCTCTGACCCCGGTGTGTATATACAGTACTCTGTATGATATAGATCACTATCTCTCTCTCTCTCTGACCCCGGTGTGTATATACAGTACTCTGTATCATTTAGATCACTATCTCTCTCTCTCTCTCTGACCCCGGTGTGTATATACAGTACTCAGTATGATATAGATCACTATCTCTCTCTCTCTCTGACCCCGGTGTGTATATACAGTACTCTGTATGATATAGATCACTATCTCTCTCTCTCTCTGACCCCGGTGTGTATATCCAGTACTCTGTATCATTTAGATCACTATCTCTCTCTCTCACTCTGACCCCGGTGTATATATACAGTACTCTGTATGATTTAGAACACTATCTCTCTCTCTCTCTCTGACCCGGGTGTGTATATACAGTACTCTGTATGATTTAGATCACTATCTCTCTCTCTCTCTGACCCCGGTGTGTATATACAGTACTCTGTATGATTTAGATCACTATCTCTCTCTCTCTCTGACCCCGGTGTGTATATACAGTACTCTGTATCATTTAGATCACTATCTCTCTCTCTGACCCCGGTGTGTATATACAGTACTCTGTATGATATCGATCACTATCTCTCTCTCTCTCTGACCCCGGTGTGTATATACAGTACTCTGGATGATATAGATCACTATCTCTCTCTCTCTCTGACCCCGGTGTGTATATACAGTACTCTGTATGATATAGATCACTATCTCTCTCTCTCTCTCTCTCTGACCCCGGTATGTATATACAGTACTCTGTATGATTTAGATCACTATCTCTCTCTCTCTCTCTGACCCCGGTGTGTATATACAGTACTCAGTATGATATAGATCACTATCGCTCTCTCTCTCTGACCCCGGTGTGTATATACAGTACTCTGTATGATATAGATCACTATCTCTCTCTCTCTCTGACCCCGGTGTGTATATACAGTACTCTGTATCATTTAGATCACCATCTCTCTCTCTCTCTGACCCCGGTGTGTATATACAGTACTCTGTATGATATAGATCACTATCTCTCTCTCTCTGTCCCCGGTGTGTATATACAGTACTCTGTATGATTTAGATCACTATCTCTCTCTCTCTCTCTGACCCCGGTGTGTATATACAGTACTCTGTATGATTTAGATCACTATCTCTCTCTCTCTCTGACCCCGGTGTGTATATACAGTACTCTGTATGATATAGATCACTATCTCTCTCGCTCTATGACCCTGGTGTGTATATACAGTACTCTGTATCATTTAGATCACTATCTCTCTCTCTCTGACCCCGGTGTGTATATACAGTACTCTGTATGATATAGATCACTATCTCTCTCTCTGACCCCGGTGTGTATATACAGTACTCTGTATGATATAGATCACTATCTCTCTCTCTCTCTGACCCCGGTGTGTATATACAGTACTCTGTATGATATAGATCACTATCTCTCTCTCTCTCTGACCCCGGTGTGTATATACAGTACTCTGTATGATATAGATCACTATCTCTCTCTCTCTCTGACCCCGGTGTGTATATACAGTACTCTGTATGATATAGATCACTATCTCTCTCTCTCTCTGACACCGGTGTGTATATACAGTACTCTGTATCATTTAGATCACTATCTCTCTCTCTCTCTCTGACCCCGGTGTGTATATACAGTACTCAGTATGATATAGATCACTATCTCTCTCTCTCTCTGACCCCGGTGTGTATATACAGTACTCTGTATGATATAGATCACTATCTCTCTCTCTCTCTGACCCCGGTGTGTATATCCAGTACTCTGTATCATTTAGATCACTATCTCTCTCTCTCTCTCTGACCCCGGTGTATATATACAGTACTCTGTATGATTTAGAACACTATCTCTCTCTCTCTCTCTGACCCGGGTGTGTATATACAGTATTCTGTATGATTTAGATCACTATCTCTCTCTCTCTCTGACCCCGGTGTGTATATACAGTACTCTGTATGATATAGATCACTATCTCTCTCTCTCTCTGACCCCGGTGTGTATATACAGTACTCTGTATCATTTAGATCACTATCTCTCTCTCTCTCTGACCCCGGTGTGTATATACAGTACTCTGTATGATATAGATCACTATCTCTCTCTCTCTGACCCCGGTGTGTATATACAGTACTCTGTATGATTTAGATCACTACCTCTCTCTCTCTCTCTGACCCCGGTGTGTATATACGGTACTCTGTATGATTTAGATCACTATCTCTCTCTCTCTCTGACCCCGGTGTGTATATACAGTACTCTGTATGATATAGATCACTATCTCTCTCGCTCTATGACCCCGGTGTGTATATACAGTACTCTGTATCATTTAGATCACTATCTCTCTCTCTCTGACCCCGGTGTGTATATACAGTACTCTGTATGATATAGATCACTATCTCTCTCTCTCTCTCTCTCTCTCTGACCCTGGTGTGTATATGCAGTACTCTGTATGATTTAGATCACTATCTCTCTATCTCTCTCTGACCCCGGTGTGTATATACAGTACTCTGTATGATATAGATCATTATCTCTCTCTCCCTCTGACCCCGGTGTGTATATGCAGTACTCTGTATGATATAGATCACAATCTCTCTCTCTCTCTCTGACCCCGGTGTGTATATACAGTACTCTGTACGAATTAGATCACTATCTTTCTCTCTCTCTGACCCCGGTGTGTATATACAGTACTCTGTATGATTTAGATCACTATCTCACTCTCTCTCTGACCACGGTGTGTATATACAGTACTCTGTATGATTTAGATCACTATCTCTCTCTCTCTCTCTGACCCCGGTGTGTATATACAGTACTCTGTATGATATAGATCACGATCTCTCTCTCTCTCTGACCCCGGTGTGTATATACAGTACTCTGTCTGATTTAGATCACTATCTCTCTCTCTCTCTCTGACCCCTGTGTGTATATACAGTCCTCTGTATGATTCAGATCACTATCTCTCTCTCTCTCTCTGACCCCGGTGTGTATATACAGTACTCTGTATGATATAGATCACGATCTCTCTCTCTGACCCCGGTGTGCATATACAGTACTCTGTATGATATAGATCACTATCTCTCTCTCTCTGACCCCGGTGTGTATATACAGTACTCTGTATGATTTAGATCACTATCTCTCTCTCTGACCCCGGTGTGTATATACAGTACTCTGTATGATATAGATCACTGTCTCTCTCTCTCTCTGACCCCGGTGTGTATATACAGTACTCTGTATGATTTAGATCACTATCTCTCTCTCTCGCTCTGACCCCAGTGTGTATATACAGTACTCTGTATGATATAGATCACTATCTCTCTCTCTCTCTGATCCCGGTGTGTATATACAGTACTCTGTATGATATAGATCACTATCTCTCTCTCTCTCTGACCCCGGTGTGTATATACAGTACTCTGTATCATTTAGATCACTATCTCTCTCTCTCTCTGACCCCGGTGTGTATATACAGTACTCTGTATGATATAGATCACTATCTCTCTCTCTCTGACCCCGGTGTGTATATACAGTACTCTGTATGATTTAGATCACTATCTCTCTCTCTCTCTGACCCCGGTGTGTATATACAGTACTCTGTATGTTATAGATCACTATCTCTCTCTCTCTCTCCCTGACCCCGGTGTGTATATACAGTACTCTGTATGATATAGATCACTATCTCTCTCTCTCTCTCTCTGACCCCGGTGTGTATATACAGCACTCTGTATGATATAGATCACTATCTCTCTCTCTCTGACCCTGGTGTGTATATACAGTACTCTGTATGATTTAGATCACTATCTCTCTCTCTCTCTCTGACCCCGGTGTGTATATACAGTACTCTGTATGATATAGATCATTATCTCTCTCTCCCTCTGACCCCGGTGTGTATATACAGTACTCTGTATGACATAGATCACAATCTCTCTCTCTCTCTCTGACCCCGGTGTGTAAATACAGGACTCTGTATGATTTAGATCACTATCTCTCTCTCTCTCTGACCCCGGCGTGTATATACAGTACTCTGTATGATATAGATCACTATCTCTCTCTCTCTCTGACCCCGGTGTGTATATACAGTACTCTGTATGATTTAGATCACTATCTTTCTCTCTCTCTGACCCCGGTGTGTATATACAGTACTCTGTATGATTTAGATCACTATCTCACTCTCTCTCTCTGACCCCGGTGTGTATATACAGGACTCTGTATGATTTAGATCACTATCTCTTTCTCTCTCTCTGACCCCGGTGTGTATATACAGTACTCTGTATGATATAGATCACGATCTCTCTCTCTCTCTGACCGCGGTGTGTATATACAGTACTCTGTATGATTTAGATCACTATCTCTCTCTCTCTCTCTGACCCCGGTGTGTATATACAGTACTCTGTACGATTTAGATCACTATCTCTCTCTCTCTCTGACCCCAGTGTGCATATACAGTACTCTGTATGATATAGATCACTATCTCTCTCTCTCTCTCTGACCCCGGTGTGTATATACAGTACTCTGTATGATTTAGATCACTATCCCTCTCTCTCTCTGACCCCGGTGTGTATATACAGTACTCTGTCTGATTTAGATCACTATCTCTCTCTCTCTCTCTGACCCCGGTGTGTATACACAGTACTCTGTATGATTTAGATCACTATCTCACTCTCTCTCTGACCCCGGTGTGTATATACAGTACTCTGTACGATATAGATCACTATGTCTCTCTCTCTCTCTGACCCCGGTGTGTATATACAGTACTCTGTATGACTTAGATCACTATCTCTCTCGCTCTCTCTGACCCCGGTGTGTACATACAGTACTCTGTACGATTTAGATCACTATCTCTCTCTCTCTCTCTCTGACCCCGGTGTGTATATACAGTACTCTGTATGATATACATCAGTATCTCTCTCTCTCTCTCTCTCTGACCCCGGTGTGTATATACAGTACACCGTACGATTTAGATCTCTCTCTCTCTCTCTGACCCCGGTGTGTATATACAGTACTCTGTGTGATTTAGATCACTATCTCTCTCTCTCTCTCTGACCCCGGTGTGTATGTACAGAACTCTGTATGATATACATCAGTATCTCTCTCTCTCTCTCTCTCTGACCCCGGTGTGTATATACAGTACACCGTACGATTTAGATCACTATCTCCCTCTCTCTCTGACCCCGGTGTGTATATACAGTACTCTGTATGATTTAGATCACTATCTCCCTCTCTCTCTGACCCCGGTGTGTATATACAGGACTCTGTATGATATAGGTCACTATCTCTCTCTCTCTCTGACCCCGGTGTGTATACACAGGACTCTGTATGATATAGATCACTATCTCTCTCTCTCTCTCTGAACCCGCTGTGTATATACAGGACTCTGTAAGATATAGATCACTATCTCTCTCTCTCTCTGACCCCGGTGTGTATATACAGGACTCTGTAAGATATAGATCACTATCTCTCTCTCTCTCTGATTCCGGTGTGTATATACAGTACTCTGTATGATTTAGATCACTATCTCTCTCTCTCTCTCTGACCCCGGTGTGTATATACAGTACTCTGTATGATATAGATCACTATCTCTCTCTCTCTCTCTCTCTCTGACCCTGGTGTGTATATACAGTACTCTGTATGATTTAGTTCACTATCTCTCTCTCTCTCTCTCTGACCCCGGTGTGTATATACAGTACTCTGTATGATATAGATCATTATCTCACTCTCTCTCTGACCCCGGTGTGTATATACAGTACTCTGTATGATATAGATCACTATCTCTCTCTGACCCCGGTGTATATACAGTACTCTGTATGATTTAGATCACTATCTTTCTCTGTCTCTGACCCCGGTGTGTATATACAGTACTCTGTATGATTTAGATCACTATCTCACTCTCTCTCTCTGACCCCGGTGTGTATATACAGTACTCTGTATGATTTAGATCACTATCTCTCTCTCTCTCTCTCTGACCCCGGTGTGTATATACAGTACTCTGTATGATATAGATCACGATCTCTCTCTCTCTCTGACCCCGGTGTGTATATACAGTACTCTGTACGATATAGATCACTATGTCTCTCTCTCTCTGACCCCGGTGTGTATATACAGTACTCTGTAGGATATAGTTCACTATCTCTCTCTCTCCCTCTGACCCCGGTGTGTATATACAGTACTCTGTATGATTTAGATCACTATCTCTCTCTCTCTCTGACCCCGGTGTGTATATACAGGACTCTGTATGATTTAGATCACTATGTCTCTCTCTGACCCCGGTGTGTATATACAGGACTCTGTCTGATATAAATCACTATCTCTCTCTCTCTCTGACCCCGGTGTGTATATACAGGACTCTGTATGATTTAGATCACTATCTCTCTCTCTCTCTGACCCCGGTGTGTATATACAGTACTCTGTATGATTTCGATCATTATCTCTCTCTCTCTCTCTGACCCCGGTGTGTATATACAGTACTCTGTATGATTTAGATCACTATCTCTCTCTCTCTCTGACCCCGGTGTGTATATACAGTACTCTGTATGATATAGATCACTATCTCTCTCTCTCTCTGACCCCGGTGTGTATATACAGTACTCTGTATCATTTAGATCACTATCTCTCTCTCTCTCTCTCTGACCCCGGTGTGTATATACAGTACTCTGTATGATATCGATCACTATCTCTCTCTCTCTCTGACCCCGGTGTGTATATACAGTACTCTGGATGATATAGATCACTATCTCTCTCTCTCTCTGACCCCGGTGTGTATATACAGTACTCTGTATGATATAGATCACTATCTCTCTCTCTCTCTGACCCCGGTATGTATATACTGTACTCTGTATGATTTAGATCACTATCTCTCTCTCTCTCTCTGACCCGGGTGTGTATATACAGTACTCTGTATGATATAGATCACTATCTCTCTCTCTCTCTGACCCCGGTGTGTATATACAGTACTCTGTATGATATAGATCACTATCTCTCTCTCTCTCTGACCCCGGTGTGTATATACAGTACTCTGTATCATTTAGATCACTATCTCTCTCTCTCTCTGACCCCGGTGTGTATATACAGTACTCTGTATGATTTAGATCACTATGTCTCTCTCTCTCTGACCCCGGTGTGTATATACAGGACTCTGTATGATTTAGATCACTATCTCTCTCTCTCTCTCTGACCCCGGTGTGCATATACAGGACTCTGTATGATTTAGATCATTATCTCTCTCTCTCTGTGACCCCGGTGTGTATATACAGTACTCTGTATGATATAGATCACTATCTCTCTCTCTCTCTGACCCCCGTGTGTATATACAGTACTCTGTATGATTTAGATCACTATCTCTCTCTCTCTCTGACCCCGGTGTGTATATACAGGACTCTGTATGATTTAGATCACTATCTCTCTCGCTCTCTCTGACCCCGGTGTGTACATACAGTACTCTGTACGATTTAGATCACGATCTCTCTCTCTCTCTCTCTGACCCCGGTGTGTATATACAGTACTCTGTGTGATTTAGATCACTATCTCTCTCTCTCTCTCTGACCCCGGTGTGTATGTTCAGTACTCTGTATGATATACATCAGTATCTCTCTCTCTCTCTCTCTCTGACCCCGGTGTGTATATACAGTACACCGTACGATTTAGATCACTATCTCCCTCTCTCTCTGACCCCGGTGTGTATATACAGGACTCTGTAAGATATAGATCACTATCTCTCTCTCTCTCTGACCCCGGTGTGTATATACAGTGCACTGTATGATTTACATCACTATCTCTCTCTCTCTCTGACCCCGGTGTGTATATACAGTACTCTGTATGATATAGATCACTATCTCTCTCTCTCTCTCTCTCTCTGACCCTGGTGTGTATATACAGTACTCTGTATGATTTAGTTCACTATCTCTCTCTCTCTCTCTCTGACCCCGGTGTATATACAGTACTCTGTATGATATAGATCACAATCTCTCTCTCTCTCTCTGACCCCGGTGTGTATATACAGGACTCTGTATGATTTAGATCACGATGTCTCTCTCTCTCTCTCTGACCCCGGTGTGTATATACAGTACTCTGTATGATATAGATCACTATCTCTCTCTGACCCCGGTGTATATACAGTACTCTGTATGATTTAGATCACTATCTCACTCTCTCTCTCTGACCCCGGTGTATATATACAGTACTCTGTATGATTTAGATCACTATCTCTCTCTCTCTCTCTGACCCCGGTGTGTACATACAGTACTCTGTATGATATAGATCACGATCTCTCTCTCTCTCTGACCCCGGTGTGTATATACAGTACTCTGTATGATATAGATCACTATGTCTCTCTCTCTCTGACCCCGGTGTGTATATACAGGACTCTGTATGATTTAGATCACTATCTCTCTCTCTCTCTCTGACCCCGGTGTGTAGAAACAGTACTCTGTGTGATTTAGATAACTATCTCTCTCTCTCTCTGACCCCGGTGTGTATGTACAGTACTCTGTATGATATACATCAGTATCTCTCTCTCTCTCTCTGACCCCGGTGTGTATATACAGTACTCTGTATGATATAGATCACTATCTCTCTCTCTCTCTGACCCAGATGTGTATATACAGTACTCTGTATGATTTAGATCACTATCTCCCTCTCTCTCTTTGACCCCGGTGTGTATATACAGGACTCTGTATGATTTAGATCACTATCTCTCTCTCTCTCTCTCTCTGACCCCGGTGTGTATATACAAGACTCTGTATGATTTAGATCACTGTCTGTCTCTCTCTCTCTGACCCCGGTGTGTATATACAGTACTCTGTATGATATAGATCACTGTCTCTCTCTCTCTCTCTGACCCCGGTGTGTATATACAGTACTCTGTATGATTTAGATCACTATCTCTGTCTCTCTCTCTGACCTCGGTGTGTATATACAGTACTCTGTATGTTACAGATCACTATCTCTCTCTCTCTCTGACCCCGGTGTGTATATACAGTACTCTGTATGATATAGATCACTATCTCTCTCTCTCTCTGACCCCGGTGTGTATATACAGTACTCTGTATGATACAGATCACTATCTCTCTCTCTCTCTGACCCCGGTGTGTATTTTCAGTACTCTGTATGATTTAGATCACTATCTCTCTCTCTCTCTCTGACCCCGGTGTGTATATACAGTACTCTGTATGATTTAGATCACTATCTCTCTCTCTCTCTGACCCCGGTGTGTATATACAGTACTCTGTATGTTATAGATCACTAGCTCTCTCTCTCTCTGACCCCGGTGTGTATATACAGTGCTCTGTATCATTTAGATCACTATCTCTCTCTCTCTGACCCCGGTGTGTATATACAGTACTCTGTATGATATAGATCACTATCTCTCTCTCTCTGACCCTGGTGTGTATATACAGTACTCTGTATGATTTAGATCACTATCTCTCTCTCTCTCTCTGACCCCGGTGTGTATATACAGTACTCTGTATGATATAGATCATTATCTGTCTCTCCCTCTGACCCCGGTGTGTATATACAGTACTCTGTATGATATAGATCACGATCTCTCTCTCTCTCTCTGACCCCGGTGTGTATATACAGGACTCTGTATGATTTAGATCACTATCTCTCTCTCTCTCTGACCCCGGTGTGTATGTACAGGACTCTGTACGATTTAGATCACTATCTTTCTCTCTCTCTGACCCCGGTGTGTATATACAGTACTCTGTATGATTTAGATCACTATCTCTCTCTCTCTCTCTGACCCCGGTGTGTATATACAGTACTCTGTATGATATAGATAACTATCTCTCTCTGACCCCGGTGTATATACAGTACTCTGTATGATTTAGATCACTATCTTTCTCTCTCTCTGACCCCGGTGTGTATATACAGTACTCTGTATAATTTAGATCACTATCTCACTCTCTCTCTCTGACCCCGGTGTGTATATACAGCACTCTGTATGATTTAGATCACTATCTCTCTCTCTCTCTCTGACCCCGGTGTGTATATACAGTACTCTGTATGATATAGATCACGATCTCTCTCTCTATCTGACCCCGGTGTGTATATACAGTACTCTGTATGATATAGATCACTATCTCTCTCTCTCTCTCTGACCCCGGTGTGTACATGCAGTACTCTGTATGATTTAGATCACTATCTCTCTCTCTCTCTGACCTCAGTGTGCATATACAGTACTCTGTATGATTTAGATCACTATCTCTCTCTCTCTCTGACCCCAGTGTGCATATACAGTACTCTGTATGATTTAGATCACTATCTCTCTCTCTGTCTCTGACCCCGGTGTGTATATACAGTACTCTGTATGATATAGATCACTATCTCTCTCTCTCTCTCTCTGACCCCGGTGTGTATATACAGTACTCTGTATGATTTAGATCACTATCTCTCTCTCTCTCTGACCCCGGTGTGTATATACAGTACTCTGTATGATTTAGATCACTATCTCTCTCTCTCTCTCTGTCCCCGGTGTGTATATACAGTACTATGTATGATATAGATCACTATCTCTCTCTCTCTCTGACCCTGGGGTGTATATACAGTACTCTGTATGATTTAGTTCACTATCTCTCTCTCTCTCTCTGTCCCCGGTGTGTATATACAGTACTATGTATGATATAGATCACTATCTCTCTCTCTCTCTGACCCTGGGGTGTATATACAGTACTCTGTATGATTTAGTTCACTATCTCTCTCTCTCTCTCTCTGACCCCGGTGTGTATATACAGTACTCTGTATGATATAGATCACAATCTCTCTCTCTCTCTCTGACCCCGGTGTGTATATACAGGACTCTGTATGATTTAGATCACTATCTCTCTCTCTCTCTCTGACCCCGGTGTGCATATACAGTACTCTGTATGATATAGATCACTATCTGTCTCTGACCCCGGTGTATATACAGTACTCTGTATGATTTAGATCACTATCTCACTCTCTCTCTCTGACCCCGGTGTGTATATACAGTACTCTGTATGATTTAGATCACTATCTCTCTCTCTCTCTCTGACCCCGGTGTGTATATACAGTACTCTGTATGATATAGATCACGATCTCTCTCTCTCTCTGACCCCGGTGTGTATATACAGTACTCTGTACGATATAGATCACTATGTCTCTCTCTCTCTGACCCCGGTGTGTATATACAGTACTCTGTACGATTTAGATCACTATCTCTCTCTCTCTCTCTGACCCCGGTGTGTAGAAACAGTACTCTGTATGATATACATCAGTATCTCTCTCTCTCTCTCTGACCCCGGTGTGTATATACAGTACTCTGTATGATATAGATCACTATCTCTCTCTCTCTCTGACCCAGATGTGTATATACAGTACTCTGTATGATTTAGATCACTATCTCTCTCTCTCTCTTTGTCCCCGGTGTGTACATACAGGACTCTGTATGATTTAGATCACTATCTCTCTCTCTCTCTCTGCCCCTGGTGTGTATACACAGTACTCTGTATGATTTAGATCACTATCTCACTCTCTCTCTGACCCCGGTGTGTACATACAGTACTCTGTACGATATAGATCACTATGTCTCTCTCTCTCTGACCCCCGTGTGTGTATACAAGACTCTGTATGATTTAGATCACTATCTCTCTCGCTCTCTCTGACCCCGGTGTGTACATACAGTACTCTGTACGATTTAGATCACTATCTCTCCCTCTCTCTGACCCCGGTGTGGATACACAGTACTCTGTATGATTTAGATCACTATCTCTCTCTCTCTCTCTGACCCCGGTGTGTATATTCAGCACTCTGTGTGATTTAGATCACTGTCTCTCTCTCTCTCTGACCCCGGTGTGTATATACAGTACTCTGTGTGATTTAGATCACTATCTCTCTCTCTCTCTCTGACCCCGGTGTGTATATACAGTACTCTGTATGATTTAGATCACTATCTCACTCTCTCTCTGACCCCGGTGTGTATATTCAGCACTCTGTGTGATTTAGATCACTATCTCTCTCTCTCTCTGACCCCGGTGTGTATATACAGTACTCTGTGTGATTTAGATCACTATCTCTCTCTCTCTCTCTGACCCCGGAGTGTATATACAAGACTCTGTATGATTTAGATCACTATCTCACTCTCTCTCTGACCCCGGTGTGTATATACAGTACTCTGTACGATATAGATCACTATGTCTCTCTCTCTCTGACCCCGGTGTGTATATACAAGACTCTGTACGATTTAGATCACTATCTCTCTCTCTGACCCCGGTGTGTACATACAGTACTCTGTGTGATTTAGATCACTATCTCTCTCTCTCTCTCTGACCCCGGTGTGTATGCACAGTACTCTGTATGATATACATCAGTATCTCTCTCTCTCTCTGTCTCTGACCCCGGTGTGTATATACAGTACACCGTACGATTTAGATCACTATCTCCCTCTCTCTCTGACCCCGGTGTGTATATACAGAACTCTGTATGATTTAGATCACTATCTCCCTCTCTCTCTGACCCCGGTGTGTATATACAGGACTCTGTATGATATAGATCACTATCTCTCTCTCTCTCTGACCCCGGTGTGTATACACAGGACTCTGTATGATATAGATCACTATCTCTCTCTCTCTCTCTCTGAACCCGGTGTGTATATACAGTACACCGTACGATTTAGATCACTATCTCCCTCTCTCTCTGACCCCGGTGTGTATATACAGGACTCTGTAAGATATAGATCACTATCTCTCTCTCTCTCTGACCCCGGTGTGTATATACAGTACTCTGTATCAGTTAGATCACTATCTCTCTCTCTCTGACCCCGGTGTGTATATACAGTACTCTGTATGATATAGATCACTGTCTCTCTCTCTCTCTGTCCCCGGTGTGTATATACAGTACTCTGTATGATTTAGATCACTATCTCTCTCTCTCGCTCTGACCCCGGTGTGTATATACAGTACTCTGTATGATATAGATCACTATCTCTCTCTCTCTCTGATCCCGGTGTGTATATACAGTACTCTGTATGATATAGATCACTATCTCTCTCTCTCTCTGACCCCGGTGTGTATATACAGTACTCTGTATCATTTAGATCACTATCTCTCTCTCTCTCTGACCCCGGTGTGTATATACAGTACTCTGTATGATATAGATCACTATCTCTCTCTCTCTGACCCCTGTGTGTATATACAGTACTCTGTATGATTTAGATCACTATCTCTCTCTCTCACCCCGGTGTGTATATACAGTACTCTGTATGTTATAGATCACTATCTCTCTCTCTCTCTGACCCCGGTGTGTATATACAGTACTCTGTATCATTTAGATCACTATCTCTCTCTCTCTCTCCCTGACCCCGGTGTGTATATACAGTACTCTGTATGATATAGATCACTATCTCTCTCTCTCTCTCTCTCTGACCCCGGTGTGTATATACAGCACTCTGTATGATATAGATCACTATCTCTCTCTCTCTGACCCTGGTGTGTATATACAGTACTCTGTATGATTTAGATCACTATCTCTCTCTCTCTCTCTGACCCCGGTGTGTATATACAGTACTCTGTATGATATAGATCATTATCTCTCTCTCCCTCTGACCCCGGTGTGTATATACAGTACTCTGTATGACATAGATCACAATCTCTCTCTCTCTCTCTGACCCCGGTGTGTAAATACAGGACTCTGTATGATTTAGATCACTATCTCTCTCTCTCTCTGACCCCGGCGTGTATATACAGGACTCTGTATGATATAGATCACTATCTCTCTCTCTCTCTGACCCCGGTGTGTATATACAGTACTCTGTATGATTTAGATCACTATCTTTCTCTCTCTCTGACCCCGGTGTGTATATACAGTACTCTGTATGATTTAGATCACTATCTCACTCTCTCTCTCTGACCCCGGTGTGTATATACAGGACTCTGTATGATTTAGATCACTATCTCTCTCTCTCTCTCCAACCCCGGTGTGTATATACAGTACTCTGTATGATATAGATCACGATCTCTCTCTCTCTCTGACCGCGGTGTGTATATACAGTACTCTGTATGATTTAGATCACTATCTCTCTCTCTCTCTCTGACCCCGGTGTGTATATACAGTACTCTGTATGATTTAGATCACTATCTCTCTCTCTCTCTGACCCCAGTGTGCATATACAGTACTCTGTATGATATAGATCACTATCTCTCTCTCTCTCTCTGACCCCGGTGTGTATATACAGTACTCTGTATGATTTAGATCACTATCCCTCTCTCTCTCTGACCCCGGTGTGTATATACAGTACTCTGTCTGATTTAGATCACTATCTCTCTCTCTCTCTCTGACCCCGGTGTGTATACACAGTACTCTGTATGATTTAGATCACTATCTCACTCTCTCTCTGACCCCGGTGTGTATATACAGTACTCTGTACGATATAGATCACTATGTCTCTCTCTCTCTCTGACCCCGGTGTGTATATACAGTACTCTGTATGATTTAGATCACTACCTCTCTCGCTCTCTCTGACCCCGGTGTGTACATACAGTACTCTGTACGATTTAGATCACTATCTCTCTCTCTCTCTCTCTGACCCCGGTGTGTATATACAGTACTCTGTACGATATAGATCACTATGTCTCTCTCTCCCTGACCCCGGTGTGTATATACAAGACTCTGTACGATTTAGATCACTATCTCTCTCTCTGACCCCGGTGTGTATATACAGTACTCTGTGTGATTTAGATCACTATCTCTCTCTCTCTCTCTGACCCCGGTGTGTATGTACAGAACTCTGTATGATATACATCAGTATCTCTCTCTCTCTCTCTCTCTGACCCCGGTGTGTATATACAGTACACCGTACGATTTAGATCACTATCTCCCTCTCTCTCTGACCCCGGTGTGTATATACAGTACTCTGTATGATTTAGATCACTATCTCCCTCTCTCTCTGACCCCGGTGTGTATACACAGGACTCTGTATGATATAGATCACTATCTCTCTCTCTCTCTGACCCCGGTGTGTATATACAAGACTCTGTATGATTTAGATCACTGTCTGTCTCTCTCTCTCTGACCCCGGTGTGTATATACAGTACTCTGTATGATATAGATCACTGTCTCTCTCTCTCTCTCTGACCCCGGTGTGTATATACAGTACTCTGTATGATTTAGATCACTATCTCTGTCTCTCTCTCTGACCTCGGTGTGTATATACAGTACTCTGTATGTTACAGATCACTATCTCTCTCTCTCTCTGACCCCGGTGTGTATATACAGTACTCTGTATGATATAGATCACTATCTCTCTCTCTCTCTGACCCCGGTGTGTATATACAGTACTCTGTATGATACAGATCACTATCTCTCTCTCTCTCTGACCCCGGTGTGTATTTTCAGTACTCTGTATGATTTAGATCACTATCTCTCTCTCTCTCTCTGACCCCGGTGTGTATATACAGTACTCTGTATGATTTAGATCACTATCTCTCTCTCTCTCTGACCCCGGTGTGTATATACAGTACTCTGTATGTTATAGATCACTAGCTCTCTCTCTCTCTGACCCCGGTGTGTATATACAGTGCTCTGTATCATTTAGATCACTATCTCTCTCTCTCTGACCCCGGTGTGTATATACAGTACTCTGTATGATATAGATCACTATCTCTCTCTCTCTGACCCTGGTGTGTATATACAGTACTCTGTATGATTTAGATCACTATCTCTCTCTCTCTCTCTGACCCCGGTGTGTATATACAGTACTCTGTATGATATAGATCATTATCTGTCTCTCCCTCTGACCCCGGTGTGTATATACAGTACTCTGTATGATATAGATCACAATCTCTCTCTCTCTCTCTGACCCCGGTGTGTATATACAGGACTCTGTATGATTTAGATCACTATCTCTCTCTCTCTCTGACCCCGGTGTGTATGTACAGGACTCTGTACGATTTAGATCACTATCTTTCTCTCTCTCTGACCCCGGTGTGTATATACAGTACTCTGTATGATTTAGATCACTATCTCTCTCTCTCTCTCTGACCCCGGTGTGTATATACAGTACTCTGTATGATATAGATAACTATCTCTCTCTGACCCCGGTGTATATACAGTACTCTGTATGATTTAGATCACTATCTTTCTCTCTCTCTGACCCCGGTGTGTATATACAGTACTCTGTATAATTTAGATCACTATCTCACTCTCTCTCTCTGACCCCGGTGTGTATATACAGCACTCTGTATGATTTAGATCACTATCTCTCTCTCTCTCTCTGACCCCGGTGTGTATATACAGTACTCTGTATGATATAGATCACGATCTCTCTCTCTATCTGACCCCGGTGTGTATATACAGTACTCTGTATGATATAGATCACTATCTCTCTCTCTCTCTCTGACCCCGGTGTGTACATGCAGTACTCTGTATGATTTAGATCACTATCTCTCTCTCTCTCTGACCTCAGTGTGCATATACAGTACTCTGTATGATTTAGATCACTATCTCTCTCTCTCTCTGACCCCAGTGTGCATATACAGTACTCTGTATGATTTAGATCACTATCTCTCTCTCTGTCTCTGACCCCGGTGTGTATATACAGTACTCTGTATGATATAGATCACTATCTCTCTCTCTCTCTCTGACCCCGGTGTGTATATACAGTACTCTGTATGATTTAGATCACTATCTCTCTCTCTCTCTGACCCCGGTGTGTATATACAGTACTCTGTATGATTTAGATCACTATCTCTCTCTCTCTCTCTGTCCCCGGTGTGTATATACAGTACTATGTATGATATAGATCACTATCTCTCTCTCTCTCTGACCCTGGGGTGTATATACAGTACTCTGTATGATTTAGTTCACTATCTCTCTCTCTCTCTCTGTCCCCGGTGTGTATATACAGTACTATGTATGATATAGATCACTATCTCTCTCTCTCTCTGACCCTGGGGTGTATATACAGTACTCTGTATGATTTAGTTCACTATCTCTCTCTCTCTCTCTCTGACCCCGGTGTGTATATACAGTACTCTGTATGATATAGATCACAATCTCTCTCTCTCTCTCTGACCCCGGTGTGTATATACAGGACTCTGTATGATTTAGATCACTATCTCTCTCTCTCTCTCTGACCCCGGTGTGCATATACAGTACTCTGTATGATATAGATCACTATCTGTCTCTGACCCCGGTGTATATACAGTACTCTGTATGATTTAGATCACTATCTCACTCTCTCTCTCTGACCCCGGTGTGTATATACAGTACTCTGTATGATTTAGATCACTATCTCTCTCTCTCTCTCTGACCCCGGTGTGTATATACAGTACTCTGTATGATATAGATCACGATCTCTCTCTCTCTCTGACCCCGGTGTGTATATACAGTACTCTGTACGATATAGATCACTATGTCTCTCTCTCTCTGACCCCGGTGTGTATATACAGTACTCTGTACGATATAGATCACTATCTCTCTCTCTCTCTCTGACCCCGGTGTGTAGAAACAGTACTCTGTGTGATTTAGATAACTATCTCTCTCTCTCTCTGACCCCGGTGTGTATGTACAGTACTCTGTATGATATACATCAGTATCTCTCTCTCTCTCTCTGACCCCGGTGTGTATATACAGTACTCTGTATGATATAGATCACTATCTCTCTCTCTCTCTGACCCAGATGTGTATATACAGTACTCTGTATGATTTAGATCACTATCTCTCTCTCTCTCTTTGTCCCCGGTGTGTACATACAGGACTCTGTATGATTTAGATCACTATCTCTCTCTCTCTCTCTGCCCCTGGTGTGTATACACAGTACTCTGTATGATTTAGATCACTATCTCACTCTCTCTCTGACCCCGGTGTGTACATACAGTACTCTGTACGATATAGATCACTATGTCTCTCTCTCTCTGACCCCCGTGTGTGTATACAAGACTCTGTATGATTTAGATCACTATCTCTCTCGCTCTCTCTGACCCCGGTGTGTACATACAGTACTCTGTACGATTTAGATCACTATCTCTCCCTCTCTCTGACCCCGGTGTGGATACACAGTACTCTGTATGATTTAGATCACTATCTCTCTCTCTCTCTCTGACCCCGGTGTGTATATTCAGCACTCTGTGTGATTTAGATCACTGTCTCTCTCTCTCTCTGACCCCGGTGTGTATATACAGTACTCTGTGTGATTTAGATCACTATCTCTCTCTCTCTCTCTGACCCCGGTGTGTATATACAGTACTCTGTATGATTTAGATCACTATCTCACTCTCTCTCTGACCCCGGTGTGTATATTCAGCACTCTGTGTGATTTAGATCACTATCTCTCTCTCTCTCTGACCCCGGTGTGTATATACAGTACTCTGTGTGATTTAGATCACTATCTCTCTCTCTCTCTCTGACCCCGGAGTGTATATACAAGACTCTGTATGATTTAGATCACTATCTCACTCTCTCTCTGACCCCGGTGTGTATATACAGTACTCTGTACGATATAGATCACTATGTCTCTCTCTCTCTGACCCCGGTGTGTATATACAAGACTCTGTACGATTTAGATCACTATCTCTCTCTCTGACCCCGGTGTGTACATACAGTACTCTGTGTGATTTAGATCACTATCTCTCTCTCTCTCTCTGACCCCGGTGTGTATGCACAGTACTCTGTATGATATACATCAGTATCTCTCTCTCTCTCTCTGTCTCTGACCCCGGTGTGTATATACAGTACACCGTACGATTTAGATCACTATCTCCCTCTCTCTCTGACCCCGGTGTGTATATACAGAACTCTGTATGATTTAGATCACTATCTCCCTCTCTCTCTGACCCCGGTGTGTATATACAGGACTCTGTATGATATAGATCACTATCTCTCTCTCTCTCTGACCCCGGTGTGTATACACAGGACTCTGTATGATATAGATCACTATCTCTCTCTCTCTCTCTCTGAACCCGGTGTGTATATACAGTACACCGTACGATTTAGATCACTATCTCCCTCTCTCTCTGACCCCGGTGTGTATATACAGGACTCTGTAAGATATAGATCACTATCTCTCTCTCTCTCTGACCCCGGTGTGTATATACAGTACTCTGTATCAGTTAGATCACTATCTCTCTCTCTCTGACCCCGGTGTGTATATACAGTACTCTGTATGATATAGATCACTGTCTCTCTCTCTCTCTGTCCCCGGTGTGTATATACAGTACTCTGTATGATTTAGATCACTATCTCTCTCTCTCGCTCTGACCCCGGTGTGTATATACAGTACTCTGTATGATATAGATCACTATCTCTCTCTCTCTCTGATCCCGGTGTGTATATACAGTACTCTGTATGATATAGATCACTATCTCTCTCTCTCTCTGACCCCGGTGTGTATATACAGTACTCTGTATCATTTAGATCACTATCTCTCTCTCTCTCTGACCCCGGTGTGTATATACAGTACTCTGTATGATATAGATCACTATCTCTCTCTCTCTGACCCCTGTGTGTATATACAGTACTCTGTATGATTTAGATCACTATCTCTCTCTCTCACCCCGGTGTGTATATACAGTACTCTGTATGTTATAGATCACTATCTCTCTCTCTCTCTGACCCCGGTGTGTATATACAGTACTCTGTATCATTTAGATCACTATCTCTCTCTCTCTCTCCCTGACCCCAGTGTGTATATACAGTACTCTGTATGATATAGATCACTATCTCTCTCTCTCTCTCTCTCTGACCCCGGTGTGTATATACAGCACTCTGTATGATATAGATCACTATCTCTCTCTCTCTGACCCTGGTGTGTATATACAGTACTCTGTATGATTTAGATCACTATCTCTCTCTCTCTCTCTGACCCCGGTGTGTATATACAGTACTCTGTATGATATAGATCATTATCTCTCTCTCCCTCTGACCCCGGTGTGTATATACAGTACTCTGTATGACATAGATCACAATCTCTCTCTCTCTCTCTGACCCCGGTGTGTAAATACAGGACTCTGTATGATTTAGATCACTATCTCTCTCTCTCTCTGACCCCGGCGTGTATATACAGGACTCTGTATGATATAGATCACTATCTCTCTCTCTCTCTGACCCCGGTGTGAATATACAGTACTCTGTATGATTTAGATCACTATCTTTCTCTCTCTCTGACCCCGGTGTGTATATACAGTACTCTGTATGATTTAGATCACTATCTCACTCTCTCTCTCTGACCCCGGTGTGTATATACAGGACTCTGTATGATTTAGATCACTATCTCTCTCTCTCTCTCCAACCCCGGTGTGTATATACAGTACTCTGTATGATATAGATCACGATCTCTCTCTCTCTCTGACCGCGGTGTGTATATACAGTACTCTGTATGATTTAGATCACTATCTCTCTCTCTCTCTCTGACCCCGGTGTGTATATACAGTACTCTGTATGATTTAGATCACTATCTCTCTCTCTCTCTGACCCCAGTGTGCATATACAGTACTCTGTATGATATAGATCACTATCTCTCTCTCTCTCTCTGACCCCGGTGTGTATATACAGTACTCTGTATGATTTAGATCACTATCCCTCTCTCTCTCTGACCCCGGTGTGTATATACAGTACTCTGTCTGATTTAGATCACTATCTCTCTCTCTCTCTCTGACCCCGGTGTGTATACACAGTACTCTGTATGATTTAGATCACTATCTCACTCTCTCTCTGACCCCGGTGTGTATATACAGTACTCTGTACGATATAGATCACTATGTCTCTCTCTCTCTCTGACCCCGGTGTGTATATACAGTACTCTGTATGATTTAGATCACTATCTCTCTCGCTCTCTCTGACCCCGGTGTGTACATACAGTACTCTGTACGATTTAGATCACTATCTCTCTCTCTCTCTCTCTGACCCCGGTGTGTATATACAGTACTCTGTACGATATAGATCACTATGTCTCTCTCTCCCTGACCCCGGTGTGTATACACAAGACTCTGTACGATTTAGATCACTATCTCTCTCTCTGACCCCGGTGTGTATATACAGTACTCTGTGTGATTTAGATCACTATCTCTCTCTCTCTCTCTGACCCCGGTGTGTATGTACAGAACTCTGTATGATATACATCAGTATCTCTCTCTCTCTCTCTCTCTGACCCCGGTGTGTATATACAGTACACCGTACGATTTAGATCACTATCTCCCTCTCTCTCTGACCCCGGTGTGTATATACAGTACTCTGTATGATTTAGATCACTATCTCCCTCTCTCTCTGACCCCGGTGTGTATACACAGGACTCTGTATGATATAGATCACTATCTCTCTCTCTCTCTGACCCCGGTGTGTATATACAAGACTCTGTATGATTTAGATCACTGTCTGTCTCTCTCTCTCTGACCCCGGTGTGTATATACAGTACTCTGTATGATATAGATCACTGTCTCTCTCTCTCTCTCTGACCCCGGTGTGTATATACAGTACTCTGTATGATTTAGATCACTATCTCTGTCTCTCTCTCTGACCTCGGTGTGTATATACAGTACTCTGTATGTTACAGATCACTATCTCTCTCTCTCTCTGACCCCGGTGTGTATATACAGTACTCTGTATGATATAGATCACTATCTCTCTCTCTCTCTGACCCCGGTGTGTATATACAGTACTCTGTATGATACAGATCACTATCTCTCTCTCTCTCTGACCCCGGTGTGTATTTTCAGTACTCTGTATGATTTAGATCACTATCTCTCTCTCTCTCTCTGACCCCGGTGTGTATATACAGTACTCTGTATGATTTAGATCACTATCTCTCTCTCTCTCTGACCCCGGTGTGTATATACAGTACTCTGTATGTTATAGATCACTAGCTCTCTCTCTCTCTGACCCCGGTGTGTATATACAGTGCTCTGTATCATTTAGATCACTATCTCTCTCTCTCTGACCCCGGTGTGTATATACAGTACTCTGTATGATATAGATCACTATCTCTCTCTCTCTGACCCTGGTGTGTATATACAGTACTCTGTATGATTTAGATCACTATCTCTCTCTCTCTCTCTGACCCCGGTGTGTATATACAGTACTCTGTATGATATAGATCATTATCTGTCTCTCCCTCTGACCCCGGTGTGTATATACAGTACTCTGTATGATATAGATCACAATCTCTCTCTCTCTCTCTGACCCCGGTGTGTATATACAGGACTCTGTATGATTTAGATCACTATCTCTCTCTCTCTCTGACCCCGGTGTGTATGTACAGGACTCTGTACGATTTAGATCACTATCTTTCTCTCTCTCTGACCCCGGTGTGTATATACAGTACTCTGTATGATTTAGATCACTATCTCTCTCTCTCTCTCTGACCCCGGTGTGTATATACAGTACTCTGTATGATATAGATAACTATCTCTCTCTGACCCCGGTGTATATACAGTACTCTGTATGATTTAGATCACTATCTTTCTCTCTCTCTGACCCCGGTGTGTATATACAGTACTCTGTATAATTTAGATCACTATCTCACTCTCTCTCTCTGACCCCGGTGTGTATATACAGCACTCTGTATGATTTAGATCACTATCTCTCTCTCTCTCTCTGACCCCGGTGTGTATATACAGTACTCTGTATGATATAGATCACGATCTCTCTCTCTATCTGACCCCGGTGTGTATATACAGTACTCTGTATGATATAGATCACTATCTCTCTCTCTCTCTCTGACCCCGGTGTGTACATGCAGTACTCTGTATGATTTAGATCACTATCTCTCTCTCTCTCTGACCTCAGTGTGCATATACAGTACTCTGTATGATTTAGATCACTATCTCTCTCTCTCTCTGACCCCAGTGTGCATATACAGTACTCTGTATGATTTAGATCACTATCTCTCTCTCTGTCTCTGACCCCGGTGTGTATATACAGTACTCTGTATGATATAGATCACTATCTCTCTCTCTCTCTCTGACCCCGGTGTGTATATACAGTACTCTGTATGATTTAGATCACTATCTCTCTCTCTCTCTGACCCCGGTGTGTATATACAGTACTCTGTATGATTTAGATCACTATCTCTCTCTCTCTCTCTGTCCCCGGTGTGTATATACAGTACTATGTATGATATAGATCACTATCTCTCTCTCTCTCTGACCCTGGGGTGTATATACAGTACTCTGTATGATTTAGTTCACTATCTCTCTCTCTCTCTCTGTCCCCGGTGTGTATATACAGTACTATGTATGATATAGATCACTATCTCTCTCTCTCTCTGACCCTGGGGTGTATATACAGTACTCTGTATGATTTAGTTCACTATCTCTCTCTCTCTCTCTCTGACCCCGGTGTGTATATACAGTACTCTGTATGATATAGATCACAATCTCTCTCTCTCTCTCTGACCCCGGTGTGTATATACAGGACTCTGTATGATTTAGATCACTATCTCTCTCTCTCTCTCTGACCCCGGTGTGCATATACAGTACTCTGTATGATATAGATCACTATCTGTCTCTGACCCCGGTGTATATACAGTACTCTGTATGATTTAGATCACTATCTCACTCTCTCTCTCTGACCCCGGTGTGTATATACAGTACTCTGTATGATTTAGATCACTATCTCTCTCTCTCTCTCTGACCCCGGTGTGTATATACAGTACTCTGTATGATATAGATCACGATCTCTCTCTTTCTCTGACCCCGGTGTGTATATACAGTACTCTGTACGATATAGATCACTATGTCTCTCTCTCTCTGACCCCGGTGTGTATATACAGTACTCTGTACGATTTAGATCACTATCTCTCTCTCTCTCTCTGACCCCGGTGTGTAGAAACAGTACTCTGTGTGATTTAGATAACTATCTCTCTCTCTCTCTGACCCCGGTGTGTATGTACAGTACTCTGTATGATATACATCAGTATCTCTCTCTCTCTCTCTCTGACCCCGGTGTGTATATACAGTACTCTGTATGATATAGATCACTATCTCTCTCTCTCTCTGACCCAGATGTGTATATACAGTACTCTGTATGATTTAGATCACTATCTCTCTCTCTCTCTTTGTCCCCGGTGTGTACATACAGGACTCTGTATGATTTAGATCACTATCTCTCTCTCTCTCTCTGCCCCTGGTGTGTATACACAGTACTCTGTATGATTTAGATCACTATCTCACTCTCTCTCTGACCCCGGTGTGTACATACAGTACTCTGTACGATATAGATCACTATGTCTCTCTCTCTCTGACCCCCGTGTGCGTATACAAGACTCTGTATGATTTAGATCACTATCTCTCTCGCTCTCTCTGACCCCGGTGTGTACATACAGTACTCTGTACGATTTAGATCACTATCTCTCCCTCTCTCTGACCCCGGTGTGGATACACAGTACTCTGTATGATTTAGATCACTATCTCTCTCTCTCTCTCTGACCCCGGTGTGTATATTCAGCACTCTGTGTGATTTAGATCACTGTCTCTCTCTCTCTCTGACCCCGGTGTGTATATACAGTACTCTGTGTGATTTAGATCACTATCTCTCTCTCTCTCTCTGACCCCGGTGTGTATATACAGTACTCTGTATGATTTAGATCACTATCTCACTCTCTCTCTGACCCCGGTGTGTATATTCAGCACTCTGTGTGATTTAGATCACTATCTCTCTCTCTCTCTGACCCCGGTGTGTATATACAGTACTCTGTGTGATTTAGATCACTATCTCTCTCTCTCTCTCTGACCCCGGAGTGTATATACAAGACTCTGTATGATTTAGATCACTATCTCACTCTCTCTCTGACCCCGGTGTGTATATACAGTACTCTGTACGATATAGATCACTATGTCTCTCTCTCTCTGACCCCGGTGTGTATATACAAGACTCTGTACGATTTAGATCACTATCTCTCTCTCTGACCCCGGTGTGTACATACAGTACTCTGTGTGATTTAGATCACTATCTCTCTCTCTCTCTCTGACCCCGGTGTGTATGCACAGTACTCTGTATGATATACATCAGTATCTCTCTCTCTCTCTGTCTCTGACCCCGGTGTGTATATACAGTACACCGTACGATTTAGATCACTATCTCCCTCTCTCTCTGACCCCGGTGTGTATATACAGAACTCTGTATGATTTAGATCACTATCTCCCTCTCTCTCTGACCCCGGTGTGTATATACAGGACTCTGTATGATATAGATCACTATCTCTCTCTCTCTCTGACCCCGGTGTGTATACACAGGACTCTGTATGATATAGATCACTATCTCTCTCTCTCTCTCTCTGAACCCGGTGTGTATATACAGTACACCGTACGATTTAGATCACTATCTCCCTCTCTCTCTGACCCCGGTGTGTATATACAGGACTCTGTAAGATATAGATCACTATCTCTCTCTCTCTCTGACCCCGGTGTGTATATACAGTACTCTGTATCAGTTAGATCACTATCTCTCTCTCTCTGACCCCGGTGTGTATATACAGTACTCTGTATGATATAGATCACTGTCTCTCTCTCTCTCTGTCCCCGGTGTGTATATACAGTACTCTGTATGATTTAGATCACTATCTCTCTCTCTCGCTCTGACCCCGGTGTGTATATACAGTACTCTGTATGATATAGATCACTATCTCTCTCTCTCTCTGATCCCGGTGTGTATATACAGTACTCTGTATGATATAGATCACTATCTCTCTCTCTCTCTGACCCCGGTGTGTATATACAGTACTCTGTATCATTTAGATCACTATCTCTCTCTCTCTCTGACCCCGGTGTGTATATACAGTACTCTGTATGATATAGATCACTATCTCTCTCTCTCTGACCCCTGTGTGTATATACAGTACTCTGTATGATTTAGATCACTATCTCTCTCTCTCACCCCGGTGTGTATATACAGTACTCTGTATGTTATAGATCACTATCTCTCTCTCTCTCTGACCCCGGTGTGTATATACAGTACTCTGTATCATTTAGATCACTATCTCTCTCTCTCTCTCCCTGACCCCGGTGTGTATATACAGTACTCTGTATGATATAGATCACTATCTCTCTCTCTCTCTCTCTCTGACCCCGGTGTGTATATACAGCACTCTGTATGATATAGATCACTATCTCTCTCTCTCTGACCCTGGTGTGTATATACAGTACTCTGTATGATTTAGATCACTATCTCTCTCTCTCTCTCTGACCCCGGTGTGTATATACAGTACTCTGTATGATTTAGATCACTATCTTTCTCTCTCTCTGACCCCGGTGTGTATATACAGTACTCTGTATGATTTAGATCACTATTTCACTCTCTCTCTCTGACCCCGGTGTGTATATACAGGACTCTGTATGATTTAGATCACTATCTCTCTCTCTCTCTCCAACCCCGGTGTGTATATACAGTACTCTGTATGATATAGATCACGATCTCTCTCTCTCTCTGACCGCGGTGTGTATATACAGTACTCTGTATGATTTAGATCACTATCTCTCTCTCTCTCTCTGACCCCGGTGTGTATATACAGTACTCTGTATGATTTAGATCACTATCTCTCTCTCTCTCTGACCCCAGTGTGCATATACAGTACTCTGTATGATATAGATCACTATCTCTCTCTCTCTCTCTGACCCCGGTGTGTATATACAGTACTCTGTATGATTTAGATCACTATCCCTCTCTCTCTCTGACCCCGGTGTGTATATACAGTACTCTGTCTGATTTAGATCACTATCTCTCTCTCTCTCTCTGACCCCGGTGTGTATACACAGTACTCTGTATGATTTAGATCACTATCTCACTCTCTCTCTGACCCCGGTGTGTATATACAGTACTCTGTACGATATAGATCACTATGTCTCTCTCTCTCTCTGACCCCGGTGTGTATATACAGTACTCTGTATGATTTAGATCACTATCTCTCTCGCTCTCTCTGACCCCGGTGTGTACATACAGTACTCTGTACGATTTAGATCACTATCTCTCTCTCTCTCTCTCTGACCCCGGTGTGTATATACAGTACTCTGTACGATATAGATCACTATGTCTCTCTCTCCCTGACCCCGGTGTGTATATACAAGACTCTGTACGATTTAGATCACTATCTCTCTCTCTGACCCCGGTGTGTATATACAGTACTCTGTGTGATTTAGATCACTATCTCTCTCTCTCTCTCTGACCCCGGTGTGTATGTACAGAACTCTGTATGATATACATCAGTATCTCTCTCTCTCTCTCTCTCTGACCCCGGTGTGTATATACAGTACACCGTACGATTTAGATCACTATCTCCCTCTCTCTCTGACCCCGGTGTGTATATACAGTACTCTGTATGATTTAGATCACTATCTCCCTCTCTCTCTGACCCCGGTGTGTATACACAGGACTCTGTATGATATAGATCACTATCTCTCTCTCTCTCTCTCTGAACCCGCTGTGTATATACAGTACACCGTACGATTTAGATCACTATCTCCCTCTCTCTCTGACCCCGGTGTGTATATACAGGACTCTGTAAGATATAGATCACTATCTCTCTCTCTCTCTGACCCCGGTGTGTATATACAGTACTCTGTATGATTTAGATCACTATCTCTCTCTCTCTCTCTGACCCTGGTGTGTATATACAGTACTCTGTATGATTTAGTTCACTATCTCTCTCTCTCTCTCTCTGACCCCGGTGTGTATATACAGTACTCTGTATGATATAGATCATTATCTCTCTCTCTCTCTGACCCCGGTGTGTATATACAGTACTCTGTATGATATAGATCACTATCTCTCTCTGACCCCGGTGTATATACAGTACTCTGTATGATTTAGATCACTATCTTTCTCTGTCTCTGACCCCGGTGTGTATATACAGTACTCTGTATGATTTAGATCACTATCTCACTCTCTCTCTCTGACCCCGGTGTGTATATACAGTACTCTGTATGATTTAGATCACTATCTCTCTCTCTCTCTCTCTGACCCCGGTGTGTATATACAGTACTCTGTATGATATAGATCACGATCTCTCTCTCTCTCTGACTCCGGTGTGTATATACAGTACTCTGTACGATATAGATCACTATGTCTCTCTCTCTCTGACCCCGGTGTGTATATACAGTACTCTGTAGGATATAGTTCACTATCTCTCTCTCTCCCTCTGACCCCGGTGTGTATATACAGTACTCTGTATGATTTAGATCACTATCTCTCTCTCTCTCTGACCCCGGTGTGTATATACAGTACTCTGTATGATTTAGATCACTATGTCTCTCTCTGACCCCGGTGTGTATATACAGGACTCTGTCTGATATAAATCACTATCTCTCTCTCTCTCTGACCCCGGTGTGTATATACAGGACTCTGTATGATTTAGATCACTATCTCTCTCTCTCTCTGACCCCGGTGTGTATATACAGTACTCTGAATGATTTCGATCACTATCTCTCTCTCTCTCTCTGACCCCGGTGTGTATATACAGTACTCTGTATGATTTAGATCACTATCTCTCTCTCTCTCTGACCCCGGTGTGTATATACAGTACTCTGTATGATATAGATCACTATCTCTCTCTCTCTCTGACCCCGGTGTGTATATACAGTACTCTGTATCATTTAGATCACTATCTCTCTCTCTCTCTCTCTGACCCCGGTGTGTATATACAGTACTCTGTATGATATCGATCACTATCTCTCTCTCTCTCTGACCCCGGTGTGTATATACAGTACTCTGGATGATATAGATCACTATCTCTCTCTCTCTCTGACCCCGGTGTGTATATACAGTACTCTGTATGATATAGATCACTATCTCTCTCTCTCTCTGACCCCGGTATGTATATACTGTACTCTGTATGATTTAGATCACTATCTCTCTCTCTCACCCCGGTGTGTATATACAGTACTCTGTATGTTATAGATCACTATCTCTCTCTCTCTCTGACCCCGGTGTGTATATACAGTACTCTGTATCATTTAGATCACTATCTCTCTCTCTCTCTCCCTGACCCCGGTGTGTATATACAGTACTCTGTATGATATAGATCACTATCTCTCTCTCTCTCTCTCTGACCCCGGTGTGTATATACAGCACTCTGTATGATATAGATCACTATCTCTCTCTCTCTGACCCTGGTGTGTATATACAGTACTCTGTATGATTTAGATCACTATCTCTCTCTCTCTCTCTGACCCCGGTGTGTATATACAGTACTCTGTATGATATAGATCATTATCTCTCTCTCCCTCTGACCCCGGTGTGTATATACAGTACTCTGTATGACATAGATCACAATCTCTCTCTCTCTCTCTGACCCCGGTGTGTAAATACAGGACTCTGTATGACTTAGATCACTATCTCTCTCTCTCTCTGACCCCGGCGTGTATATACAGGACTCTGTATGATATAGATCACTATCTCTCTCTCTCTCTGACCCCGGTGTGTATATACAGTACTCTGTATGATTTAGATCACTATCTTTCTCTCTCTCTGACCCCGGTGTGTATATACAGTACTCTGTATGATTTAGATCACTATCTCACTCTCTCTCTCTGACCCCGGTGTGTATATACAGGACTCTGTATGATTTAGATCACTATCTCTCTCTCTCTCTCTGACCCCGGTGTGTATATACAGTACTCTGTATGATATAGATCACGATCTCTCTCTCTCTCTGACCCCGGTGTGTATATACAGTACTCTGTATGATTTAGATCACTATCTCTCTCTCTCTCTGACCCCAGTGTGCATATACAGTACTCTGTATGATATAGATCACTATCTCTCTCTCTCTCTCTGACCCCGGTGTGTATATACAGTACTCTGTATGATTTAGATCACTATCCCTCTCTCTCTCTGACCCCGGTGTGTATATACAGTACTCTGTGTGATTTAGATCACTATCTCTCTCTCTCTCTCTGACCCCGGTGTGTATATACAGTACTCTGTATGATTTAGATCACTATCTCACTCTCTCTCTGACCCCGGTGTGTATATTCAGCACTCTGTGTGATTTAGATCACTATCTCTCTCTCTCTCTGACCCCGGTGTGTATATACAGTACTCTGTGTGATTTAGATCACTATCTCTCTCTCTCTCTCTGACCCCGGAGTGTATATACAAGACTCTGTATGATTTAGATCACTATCTCACTCTCTCTCTGACCCCGGTGTGTATATACAGTACTCTGTACGATATAGATCACTATGTCTCTCTCTCTCTGACCCCGGTGTGTATATACAAGACTCTGTACGATTTAGATCACTATCTCTCTCTCTGACCCCGGTGTGTACATACAGTACTCTGTGTGATTTAGATCACTATCTCTCTCTCTCTCTCTGACCCCGGTGTGTATGCACAGTACTCTGTATGATATACATCAGTATCTCTCTCTCTCTCTGTCTCTGACCCCGGTGTGTATATACAGTACACCGTACGATTTAGATCACTATCTCCCTCTCTCTCTGACCCCGGTGTGTATATACAGAACTCTGTATGATTTAGATCACTATCTCCCTCTCTCTCTGACCCCGGTGTGTATATACAGGACTCTGTATGATATAGATCACTATCTCTCTCTCTCTCTGACCCCGGTGTGTATACACAGGACTCTGTATGATATAGATCACTATCTCTCTCTCTCTCTCTCTGAACCCGGTGTGTATATACAGTACACCGTACGATTTAGATCACTATCTCCCTCTCTCTCTGACCCCGGTGTGTATATACAGGACTCTGTAAGATATAGATCACTATCTCTCTCTCTCTCTGACCCCGGTGTGTATATACAGTACTCTGTATCAGTTAGATCACTATCTCTCTCTCTCTGACCCCGGTGTGTATATACAGTACTCTGTATGATATAGATCACTGTCTCTCTCTCTCTCTGTCCCCGGTGTGTATATACAGTACTCTGTATGATTTAGATCACTATCTCTCTCTCTCGCTCTGACCCCGGTGTGTATATACAGTACTCTGTATGATATAGATCACTATCTCTCTCTCTCTCTGATCCCGGTGTGTATATACAGTACTCTGTATGATATAGATCACTATCTCTCTCTCTCTCTGACCCCGGTGTGTATATACAGTACTCTGTATCATTTAGATCACTATCTCTCTCTCTCTCTGACCCCGGTGTGTATATACAGTACTCTGTATGATATAGATCACTATCTCTCTCTCTCTGACCCCTGTGTGTATATACAGTACTCTGTATGATTTAGATCACTATCTCTCTCTCTCACCCCGGTGTGTATATACAGTACTCTGTATGTTATAGATCACTATCTCTCTCTCTCTCTGACCCCGGTGTGTATATACAGTACTCTGTATCATTTAGATCACTATCTCTCTCTCTCTCTCCCTGACCCCGGTGTGTATATACAGTACTCTGTATGATATAGATCACTATCTCTCTCTCTCTCTCTCTCTGACCCCGGTGTGTATAGAACATAGAACATAGAACAATACAGCGCAGAACAGGCCCTTCAGCCCTCGATGTTGCGCCAACCTGTGAACTAATCTAAGCCCATCCCCCTACACTATCCCATCATCTTATATGCTTATCCAAGGGCTGTTTAAATGCCCCTCATGTGGCTGAGTTAGCTACATTGGCAGGCAGGCCACTCCACGCCCTTACCACTCTCTGAGTAAAGAACCTGCCTCTGACATCTGTCTTAAATCTATCACACCTCAATGTGTAGCTATGCCCCCTTGTACAAGCTGAAGTCATCATCCTCGGAAAAAGACTCTCACTTTCCACCCTATCTAATCCACTGATCATCTTGTATGTCCCTATTAAATCCCCTCTTAGTTTCCTTCTCTCCAATGAGAACAGACCCAAGTTCCTCAGCCTTTCTACATAAGACCTTCGCTCCAGACCAGGCAACATCCTGGTAAATCTCCTCTGCACCTGTTCCAACGATTCCACATCCTTCCTGTAATGGAGCGACCACGCAATATTCAAAGTGAGGCCGCACTAGCGTTTTGTAGAGTTGCAGCATGATATCACGTCTCCAGAACTCAATCCCTCTACCAATGCAACCTAACACACCATCAGACTTCCGAACAGCACCATTAACCTGGGTGGCAATTTTCAGGAATCTATGTACATGGACACCAAGATCCCTCTGCTCATCTACACTACCAAGAATCTTTCCGTTGACCCAGTGTTCTGCCTTCCTATTATTCTTCCCAAAGTGAATCACCTCACATTTATCTGCATTGAACTCCATTTGCCACCCTTCGGCCCAATTCTGCAGTTTATCCAAGTCTCCCTGCAAACTGCAATATTCTTCCACAATGTCCACCACTCCACCGACTTTAGTGTCAAATGCAAACTTACTGACCCATCCACCTCTGCCTGCGTCCAGGTCATTTACACAAATGACAAACAGCAATGGTCTCAAAACAGATCCTTAAGACACACCCCCCGTAACCGGACTCCAGGCTGAATATTTTCTATCAACCACCACTTGTTGCCTTTTTACAGAAAGCCAGTTTCTAATCCAAATGGCTAAATCTCCCTCAATCCCGTGCCTCTGTATTTTCTCCAATAGCCTACCACGGGGAAACTTATCAAAGGCTTTACTGAAGTCCATGTACACCACGCCAACTGCCCGACCCTCATCCACATGCTTGGTCACCTTCTCAAAAGTTGCAACAGTGTGTCCCATCTACAAGATGCAGTGCTGAAATTCACCATGGCTCCTCAGATAGCACCTTCCAAATTCTCAACCCCTACCACCTAGAAGGAGCAGGAGCTATTTGAGAACACCGCCCCCTGCACTCACCATCTTGACTTGGAAATACATTGGCTCTTCCTTCAGCATCACTGGGTCAAACTCCTGGAACGCCCTCCCTAACAGCACTGTGTGGGTCTACCTACACCACACAGAGTGCACCGATTCAAGACAACAGCCACCGCCCCACCTTCTCAAGGGGCAATTAGGGACAGGCGGTAAATGCTGGGCCAGCCAGCGATGGGATGTGGATCATTGCTGTGCGCATTTTGTAGCAGCAGTACCCTACCCAAAGGAAGGGCTGGAAATCGCTGGTTAATATCTCTGTGCCTACCTCCGAGGGGCCTTGTCTCCTTCCATGTGGTTGTCCTCATTATCACCCTGCATATCCGGCACTGAGGCTACAAGGTCCTTCAAGAAATCAAACTGCTGTTCGAGCTCGATGCACTGTTTTAGGTGAGACGTGGTCATATACAGCACTCTGTATGATATAGATCACTATCTCTCTCTCTCTGACCCTGGTGTGTATATACAGTACTCTGTATGATTTAGATCACTATCTCTCTCTCTCTCTCTGACCCCGGTGTGTATATACAGTACTCTGTATGATTTAGATCACTATCTTTCTCTCTCTCTGACCCCGGTGTGTATATACAGTACTCTGTATGATTTAGATCACTATTTCACTCTCTCTCTCTGACCCCGGTGTGTATATACAGGACTCTGTATGATTTAGATCACTATCTCTCTCTCTCTCTCCAACCCCGGTGTGTATATACAGTACTCTGTATGATATAGATCACGATCTCTCTCTCTCTCTGACCGCGGTGTGTATATACAGTACTCTGTATGATTTAGATCACTATCTCTCTCTCTCTCTCTGACCCCGGTGTGTATATACAGTACTCTGTATGATTTAGATCACTATCTCTCTCTCTCTCTGACCCCAGTGTGCATATACAGTACTCTGTATGATATAGATCACTATCTCTCTCTCTCTCTCTGACCCCGGTGTGTATATACAGTACTCTGTATGATTTAGATCACTATCCCTCTCTCTCTCTGACCCCGGTGTGTATATACAGTACTCTGTCTGATTTAGATCACTATCTCTCTCTCTCTCTCTGACCCCGGTGTGTATACACAGTACTCTGTATGATTTAGATCACTATCTCACTCTCTCTCTGACCCCGGTGTGTATATACAGTACTCTGTACGATATAGATCACTATGTCTCTCTCTCTCTCTGACCCCGGTGTGTATATACAGTACTCTGTATGATTTAGATCACTATCTCTCTCGCTCTCTCTGACCCCGGTGTGTACATACAGTACTCTGTACGATTTAGATCACTATCTCTCTCTCTCTCTCTCTGACCCCGGTGTGTATATACAGTACTCTGTACGATATAGATCACTATGTCTCTCTCTCCCTGACCCCGGTGTGTATATACAAGACTCTGTACGATTTAGATCACTATCTCTCTCTCTGACCCCGGTGTGTATATACAGTACTCTGTGTGATTTAGATCACTATCTCTCTCTCTCTCTCTGACCCCGGTGTGTATGTACAGAACTCTGTATGATATACATCAGTATCTCTCTCTCTCTCTCTCTCTGACCCCGGTGTGTATATACAGTACACCGTACGATTTAGATCACTATCTCCCTCTCTCTCTGACCCCGGTGTGTATATACAGTACTCTGTATGATTTAGATCACTATCTCCCTCTCTCTCTGACCCCGGTGTGTATACACAGGACTCTGTATGATATAGATCACTATCTCTCTCTCTCTCTCTCTGAACCCGCTGTGTATATACAGTACACCGTACGATTTAGATCACTATCTCCCTCTCTCTCTGACCCCGGTGTGTATATACAGGACTCTGTAAGATATAGATCACTATCTCTCTCTCTCTCTGACCCCGGTGTGTATATACAGTACTCTGTATGATTTAGATCACTATCTCTCTCTCTCTCTCTGACCCTGGTGTGTATATACAGTACTCTGTATGATTTAGTTCACTATCTCTCTCTCTCTCTCTCTGACCCCGGTGTGTATATACAGTACTCTGTATGATATAGATCATTATCTCTCTCTCTCTCTGACCCCGGTGTGTATATACAGTACTCTGTATGATATAGATCACTATCTCTCTCTGACCCCGGTGTATATACAGTACTCTGTATGATTTAGATCACTATCTTTCTCTGTCTCTGACCCCGGTGTGTATATACAGTACTCTGTATGATTTAGATCACTATCTCACTCTCTCTCTCTGACCCCGGTGTGTATATACAGTACTCTGTATGATTTAGATCACTATCTCTCTCTCTCTCTCTCTGACCCCGGTGTGTATATACAGTACTCTGTATGATATAGATCACGATCTCTCTCTCTCTCTGACTCCGGTGTGTATATACAGTACTCTGTACGATATAGATCACTATGTCTCTCTCTCTCTGACCCCGGTGTGTATATACAGTACTCTGTAGGATATAGTTCACTATCTCTCTCTCTCCCTCTGACCCCGGTGTGTATATACAGTACTCTGTATGATTTAGATCACTATCTCTCTCTCTCTGACCCCGGTGTGTATATACAGTACTCTGTATGATTTAGATCACTATGTCTCTCTCTGACCCCGGTGTGTATATACAGGACTCTGTCTGATATAAATCACTATCTCTCTCTCTCTCTGACCCCGGTGTGTATATACAGGACTCTGTATGATTTAGATCACTATCTCTCTCTCTCTCTGACCCCGGTGTGTATATACAGTACTCTGAATGATTTCGATCACTATCTCTCTCTCTCTCTCTGACCCCGGTGTGTATATACAGTACTCTGTATGATTTAGATCACTATCTCTCTCTCTCTCTGACCCCGGTGTGTATATACAGTACTCTGTATGATATAGATCACTATCTCTCTCTCTCTCTGACCCCGGTGTGTATATACAGTACTCTGTATCACTTAGATCACTATCTCTCTCTCTCTCTCTCTGACCCCGGTGTGTATATACAGTACTCTGTATGATATCGATCACTATCTCTCTCTCTCTCTGACCCCGGTGTGTATATACAGTACTCTGGATGATATAGATCACTATCTCTCTCTCTCTCTGACCCCGGTGTGTATATACAGTACTCTGTATGATATAGATCACTATCTCTCTCTCTCTCTGACCCCGGTATGTATATACTGTACTCTGTATGATTTAGATCACTATCTCTCTCTCTCACCCCGGTGTGTATATACAGTACTCTGTATGTTATAGATCACTATCTCTCTCTCTCTCTGACCCCGGTGTGTATATACAGTACTCTGTATCATTTAGATCACTATCTCTCTCTCTCTCTCCCTGACCCCGGTGTGTATATACAGTACTCTGTATGATATAGATCACTATCTCTCTCTCTCTCTCTCTGACCCCGGTGTGTATATACAGCACTCTGTATGATATAGATCACTATCTCTCTCTCTCTGACCCTGGTGTGTATATACAGTACTCTGTATGATTTAGATCACTATCTCTCTCTCTCTCTCTGACCCCGGTGTGTATATACAGTACTCTGTATGATATAGATCATTATCTCTCTCTCCCTCTGACCCCGGTGTGTATATACAGTACTCTGTATGACATAGATCACAATCTCTCTCTCTCTCTCTGACCCCGGTGTGTAAATACAGGACTCTGTATGACTTAGATCACTATCTCTCTCTCTCTCTGACCCCGGCGTGTATATACAGGACTCTGTATGATATAGATCACTATCTCTCTCTCTCTCTGACCCCGGTGTGTATATACAGTACTCTGTATGATTTAGATCACTATCTTTCTCTCTCTCTGACCTCGGTGTGTATATACAGTACTCTGTATGATTTAGATCACTATCTCACTCTCTCTCTCTGACCCCGGTGTGTATATACAGGACTCTGTATGATTTAGATCACTATCTCTCTCTCTCTCTCTGACCCCGGTGTGTATATACAGTACTCTGTATGATATAGATCACGATCTCTCTCTCTCTCTGACCCCGGTGTGTATATACAGTACTCTGTATGATTTAGATCACTATCTCTCTCTCTCTCTGACCCCAGTGTGCATATACAGTACTCTGTATGATATAGATCACTATCTCTCTCTCTCTCTCTGACCCCGGTGTGTATATACAGTACTCTGTATGATTTAGATCACTATCCCTCTCTCTCTCTGACCCCGGTGTGTATATACAGTACTCTGTGTGATTTAGATCACTATCTCTCTCTCTCTCTCTGACCCCGGTGTGTATACACAGTACTCTGTATGATTTAGATCACTATCTCACTCTCTCTCTGACCCCGATGTGTATATACAGTACTCTGTACGATATAGATCACTATGTCTCTCTCTCTCTCTGACCCCGGTGTGTATATACAGTACTCTGTATGATTTAGATCACTATCTCTCTCGCTCTCTCTGACCCCGGTGTGTACATACAGTACTCTGTACGATTTAGATCACTATCTCTCTCTCTCTCTCTCTGACCCCGGTGTGTATATACAGTACTCTGTACGATATAGATCACTATGTCTCTCTCTCCCTGACCCCGGTGTGTATATACAAGACTCTGTACGATTTAGATCACTATCTCTCTCTCTGACCCCGGTGTGTATATACAGTACTCTGTGTGATTTAGATCACTATCTCTCTCTCTCTCTCTGACCCCGGTGTGTATGTACAGAACTCTGTATGATATACATCAGTATCTCTCTCTCTCTCTCTCTCTGACCCCGGTGTGTATATACAGTACACCGTACGATTTAGATCACTATCTCCCTCTCTCTCTGACCCCGGTGTGTATATACAGTACTCTGTATGATTTAGATCACTATCTCCCTCTCTCTCTGACCCCGGTGTGTATACACAGGACTCTGTATGATATAGATCACTATCTCTCTCTCTCTCTCTGAACCCGCTGTGTATATACAGTACACCGTACGATTTAGATCACTATCTCCCTCTCTCTCTGACCCCGGTGTGTATATACAGGACTCTGTAAGATATAGATCACTATCTCTCTCTCTCTCTGACCCCGGTGTGTATATACAGTACTCTGTATGATTTAGATCACTATCTCTCTCTCTCTCTCTGACCCCGGTGTGTATATACAGTACTCTGTATGATATAGATCACTATCTCTCTCTCTCTCTCTCTCTCTGACCCTGGTGTGTATATACAGTACTCTGTATGATTTAGTTCACTATCTCTCTCTCTCTCTCTCTCTCTGACCCCGGTGTGTATATACAGTACTCTGTATGATATAGATCATTATCTCTCTCTCTCTCTGACCCCGGTGTGTATATACAGTACACCGTACGATTTAGATCACTATCTCTCTCTGACCCCGGTGTATATACAGTACTCTGTATGATTTAGATCACTATCTTTCTCTGTCTCTGACCCCGGTGTGTATATACAGTACTCTGTATGATTTAGATCACTATCTCACTCTCTCTCTCTGACCCCGGTGTGTATATACAGTACTCTGTATGATTTAGATCACTATCTCTCTCTCTCTCTCTCTGACCCCGGTGTGTATATACAGTACTCTGTATGATATAGATCACGATCTCTCTCTCTCTCTGACTCCGGTGTGTATATACAGTACTCTGTACGATATAGATCACTATGTCTCTCTCTCTCTGACCCCGGTGTGTATATACAGTACTCTGTATGATTTAGATCACTATCTCTCTCTCTCTCTGACCCCGGTGTGTATATACAGGACTCTGTATGATTTAGATCACTATGTCTCTCTCTGACCCCGGTGTGTATATACAGTACTCTGTATGATATAGATCACTATCTCTCTCTCTCTCTGACCCCGGTATGTATATACTGTACTCTGTATGATTTAGATCACTATCTCTCTCTCTCTCTCTGACCCCGGTGTGTATATACAGTACTCTGTATGATATAGATCACTATCTCTCTCTCTCTCTGACCCCGGTGTGTATATACAGTACTCTGTATGATATAGATCACTATCTCTCTCTCTCTCTGACCCCGGTGTGTATATACAGTACTCTGTATCATTTAGATCACTATCTCTCTCTCTCTCTGACCCCGGTGTGTATATACAGTACTCTGTATGATTTAGATCACTATGTCTCTCTCTCTCTGACCCCGGTGTGTATATACAGGACTCTGTATGATTTAGATCACTATCTCTCTCTCTCTCTCTGACCCCGGTGTGCATATACAGGACTCTGTATGATATAGATCATTATCTCTCTCTCCCTCAAACCCCGGTGTGTGTATACAGTACTCTGTAAGATTTAGATCACTATCTCTCTCTCTCTCTGACCCCGGTGTGTATATACAAGACTCTGTATGATTTAGATCACTATCTCTCTCTCTCTCTGACCCCGGTGTGTATATACAGGACTCTGTATGATTTAGATCACTGTCTCTCTCTCTCTCTGACCCCGGTGTGTATATACAGTACTCTGTATGATTTAGATCACTATCTCTCTCTCTCTCTGACCCCGGTGTGTATATACAGGACTCTGTATGATTTAGATCATTATCTCTCTCTCTCTGTGACCCCGGTGTGTATATACAGTACTCTGTATGATATAGATCACGATCTCTCTCTCTCTCTGACCCCGGTGTGTATATACAGTACTCTGTATGATTTAGATCACTGTCTCTCTCTCTCTCTGACCCCGGTGTGTATATACAGTACTCTGTGTGATTTAGATCACTATCTCTCTCTCTCTCTCTGACCCCGGTGTGTATATACAGTACTCTGTATGATTTAGATCACTATCTCACTCTCTCTCTGACCCCGGTGTGTATATTCAGCACTCTGTGTGATTTAGATCACTATCTCTCTCTCTCTCTGACCCCGGTGTGTATATACAGTACTCTGTGTGATTTAGATCACTATCTCTCTCTCTCTCTCTGACCCCGGAGTGTATATACAAGACTCTGTATGATTTAGATCACTATCTCACTCTCTCTCTGACCCCGGTGTGTATATACAGTACTCTGTACGATATAGATCACTATGTCTCTCTCTCTCTGACCCCGGTGTGTATATACAAGACTCTGTACGATTTAGATCACTATCTCTCTCTCTGACCCCGGTGTGTATATACAGTACTCTGTGTGATTTAGATCACTATCTCTCTCTCTCTCTCTGACCCCGGTGTGTATGCACAGTACTCTGTGTGATTTAGATCACTATCTCTCTCTCTCTCTCTGACCCCGGTGTGTATGTACAGAACTCTGGATGATATACATCAGTATCTCTCTCTCTCTCTCTCTCTCTCTGACCCCGGTGTGTATATACAGTACACCGTACGATTTAGAACACTATCTCCCTCTCTCTCTGACCCCGGTGTGTATATACAGTACTCTGTATGATTTAGATCACTATCTCCCTCTCTCTCTGACCCCGGTGTGTATACACAGGACTCTGTATGATATAGATCACTATCTCTCTCTCTCTCTCTGAACCCGCTGTGTATATACAGTACACCGTACGATTTAGATCACTATCTCCCTCTCTCTCTGACCCCGGTGTGTATATACAGGACTCTGTAAGATATAGATCACTATCTCTCTCTCTCTCTGACCCCGGTGTGTATATACAGTACTCTGTATGATTTAGATCACTATCTCTCTCTCTCTCTCTGACCCCGGTGTGTATATACAGTACTCTGTATGATATAGATCACTATCTCTCTCTCTCTCTCTCTCTGACCCTGGTGTGTATATACAGTACTCTGTATGATTTAGTTCACTATCTCTCTCTCTCTCTCTCTGACCCCGGTGTGTATATACAGTACTCTGTATGATATAGATCACTATCTCTCTCTGACCCCGGTGTATATACAGTACTCTGTATGATTTAGATCACTATCTTTCTCTGTCTCTGACCCCGGTGTGTATATACAGTACTCTGTATGATTTAGATCACTATCTCACTCTCTCTCTCTGACCCCGGTGTGTATATACAGTACTCTGTATGATTTAGATCACTATCTCTCTCTCTCTCTCTCTGACCCCGGTGTGTATATACAGTACTCTGTATGATATAGATCACGATCTCTCTCTCTCTCTGACTCCGGTGTGTATATACAGTACTCTGTACGATATAGATCACTATGTCTCTCTCTCTCTGACCCCGGTGTGTATATACAGTACTCTGTAGGATATAGTTCACTATCTCTCTCTCTCCCTCTGACCCCGGTGTGTATATACAGGACTCTGTCTGATATAAATCACTATCTCTCTCTCTCTCTGACCCCGGTGTGTATATACAGGACTCTGTATGATTTAGATCACTATCTCTCTCTCTCTCTGACCCCGGTGTGTATATACAGTACTCTGTATGATTTCGATCACTATCTCTCTCTCTCTCTCTGACCCCGGTGTGTATATACAGTACTCTGTATGATTTAGATCACTATCTCTCTCTCTCTCTGACCCCGGTGTGTATATACAGTACTCTGTATGATATAGATCACTATCTCTCTCTCTCTCTGACCCCGGTGTGTATATACAGTACTCTGTATCATTTAGATCACTATCTCTCTCTCTCTCTCTCTGACCCCGGTGTGTATATACAGTACTCTGTATGATATCGATCACTGTCTCTCTCTCTCTCTGACCCCGGTGTGTATATACAGTACTCTGTATGATTTAGATCACTATCTCTCTCTCTCTCTGACCCCGGTGTGTATATACAGGACTCTGTATGATTTAGATCATTATCTCTCTCTCTCTGTGACCCCGGTGTGTATATACAGTACTCTGTATGATATAGATCACTATCTCTCTCTCTCTCTGACCCCCGTGTGTATATACAGTACTCTGTATGATTTAGATCACTATCTCTCTCTCTCTCTGACCCCGGTGTGTATATACAGGACTCTGTATGATTTAGATCACTATCTCTCTCGCTCTCTCTGACCCCGGTGTGTACATACAGTACTCTGTACGATTTAGATCACGATCTCTCTCTCTCTCTCTCTCTGACCCCGGTGTGTATATACAGTACTCTGTGTGATTTAGATCACTATCTCTCTCTCTCTCTCTGACCCCGGTGTGTATGTTCAGTACTCTGTATGATATACATCAGTATCTCTCTCTCTCTCTCTCTCTGACCCCGGTGTGTATATACAGTACACCGTACGATTTAGATCACTATCTCCCTCTCTCTCTGACCCCGGTGTGTATACACAGGACTCTGTATGATATTGATCACTATCTCTCTCTCTCTCTCTGAACCCGGTGTGTATATACAGTACACCGTACGATTTAGATCACTATCTCCCTCTCTCTCTGACCCCGGTGTGTATATACAGGACTCTGTAAGATATAGATCACTATCTCTCTCTCTCTCTGACCCCGGTGTGTATATACAGTGCTCTGTATGATTTACATCACTATCTCTCTCTCTCTCTGACCCCGGTGTGTATATACAGTACTCTGAATGATATAGATCACTATCTCTCTCTCTCTCTCTCTCTCTGACCCTGGTGTGTATATACAGTACTCTGTATGATTTAGTTCACTATCTCTCTCTCTCTCTCTCTGACCCCGGTGTATATACAGTACTCTGTATGATATAGATCACTATCTCTCTCTCTCTCTCTGACCCCGGTGTGTATATACAGGACTCTGTATGATTTAGATCACGATGTCTCTCTCTCTCTCTCTGACCCCGGTGTGTATATACAGTACTCTGTATGATATAGATCACTATCTCTCTCTGACCCCGGTGTATATACAGTACTCTGTATGATTTAGATCACTATCTCACTCTCTCTCTCTGACCCCGGTGTGTATATACAGTACTCTGTATGATTTAGATCACTATCTCTCTCTCTCTCTCTGACCCCGGTGTGTACATACAGTACTCTGTATGATATAGATCACGATCTCTCTCTCTCTCTGACCCCGGTGTGTATATACAGTACTCTGTATGATATAGATCACTATGTCTCTCTCTCTCTGACCCCGGTGTGTATATACAGTACTCTGTATGATATAGAT
Source organism: Stegostoma tigrinum (assembly GCF_030684315.1). Classification (NCBI taxonomy): domain Eukaryota; kingdom Metazoa; phylum Chordata; class Chondrichthyes; order Orectolobiformes; family Stegostomatidae; genus Stegostoma; species Stegostoma tigrinum. The sequence continues at coordinate 8,626,593 of NC_081399.1, read as the reverse complement.
CACTATCTCTCTCTCTCTCTGACCCCGGTGTGTATATACAGTACTCTGTATCATTTAGATCACTATCTCTCTCTCTCTCTGACCCCGGTGTGTATATACAGTACTCTGTATGATTTAGATCACTATGTCTCTCTCTCTCTGACCCCGGTGTGTATATACAGGACTCTGTATGATTTAGATCACTATCTCTCTCTCTCTCTCTGACCCCGGTGTGCATATACAGGACTCTGTATGATATAGATCATTATCTCTCTCTCCCTCAGACCCCGGTGTGTGTATACAGTACTCTGTAAGATTTAGATCACTATCTCTCTCTCTCTCTGACCCCGGTGTGTATATACAAGACTCTGTATGATTTAGATCACTATCTCTCTCTCTCTCTGACCCCGGTGTGTATATACAGGACTCTGTATGATTTAGATCACTGTCTCTCTCTCTCTCTGACCCCGGTGTGTATATACAGTACTCTGTATGATTTAGATCACTATCTCTCTCTCTCTCTGACCCCGGTGTGTATATACAGGACTCTGTATGATTTAGATCATTATCTCTCTCTCTCTGTGACCCCGGTGTGTATATACAGTACTCTGTATGATATAGATCACTATCTCTCTCTCTCTCTGACCCCCGTGTGTATATACAGTACTCTGTATGATTTAGATCACTATCTCTCTCTCTCTCTGACCCCGGTGTGTATATACAGGACTCTGTATGATTTAGATCACTATCTCTCTCGCTCTCTCTGACCCCGGTGTGTACATACAGTACTCTGTACGATTTAGATCACGATCTCTCTCTCTCTCTCTCTCTGACCCCGGTGTGTATATACAGTACTCTGTGTGATTTAGATCACTATCTCTCTCTCTCTCTCTGACCCCGGTGTGTATGTTCAGTACTCTGTATGATATACATCAGTATCTCTCTCTCTCTCTCTCTCTGACCCCGGTGTGTATATACAGTACACCGTACGATTTAGATCACTATCTCCCTCTCTCTCTGACCCCGGTGTGTATACACAGGACTCTGTATGATATTGATCACTATCTCTCTCTCACTCTCTGAACCCGGTGTGTATATACAGTACACCGTACGATTTAGATCACTATCTCCCTCTCTCTCTGACCCCGGTGTGTATATACAGGACTCTGTAAGATATAGATCACTATCTCTCTCTCTCTCTGACCCCGGTGTGTAGAAACAGTACTCTGTGTGATTTAGATAACTATCTCTCTCTCTCTCTGACCCCGGTGTGTATGTACAGTACTCTGTATGATATACATCAGTATCTCTCTCTCTCTCTCTGACCCCGGTGTGTATATACAGTACTCTGTATGATATAGATCACTATCTCTCTCTCTCTCTGACCCAGATGTGTATATACAGAATTCTGTATGATTTAGATCACTATCTCCCTCTCTCTCTTTGACCCCGGTGTGTATATACAGGGCTCTGTATGATTTAGATCACTATCTCTCTCTCTCTCTCTCTCTCTGACCCCGGTGTGTATATACAAGACTCTGTATGATTTAGATCACTGTCTGTCTCTCTCTCTCTGACCCCGGTGTGTATATACAGTACTCTGTATGATATAGATCACTGTCTCTCTCTCTCTCTCTGACCCCGGTGTGTATATACAGTACTCTGTATAATTTAGATCACTATCTCTCTCTCTCTCTCTGACCTCGGTGTGTATATACAGTACTCTGTATGTTACAGATCACTATCTCTCTCTCTCTCTGACCCCGGTGTGTATATACAGTACTCTGTATGATATAGATCACTATCTCTCTCTCTCTCTGACCCCGGTGTGTATATACAGTACTCTGTATGATACAGATCACTATCTCTCTCTCTCTCTGACCCCGGTGTGTATTTTCAGTACTCTGTATGATTTAGATCACTATCTCTCTCTCTCTCTCTGACCCCGGTGTGTATATACAGTACTCTGTATGATTTAGATCACTATCTCTCTCTCTCTCTGACCCCGGTGTGTATATACAGTACTCTGTATGTTATAGATCACTAGCTCTCTCTCTCTCTGACCCCGGTGTGTATATACAGTGCTCTGTATCATTTAGATCACTATCTCTCTCTCTCTCTCTCTGACCCCGGTGTGTATATACAGTACTCTGTATGATATAGATCACTATCTCTCTCTCTCTGACCCTGGTGTGTATATACAGTACTCTGTATGATTTAGATCACTATCTCTCTCTCTCTCTCTGACCCCGGTGTGTATATACAGTACTCTGTATGATATAGATCATTATCTGTCTCTCCCTCTGACCCCGGTGTGTATATACAGTACTCTGTATGATATAGATCACAATCTCTCTCTCTCTCTCTGACCCCGGTGTGTATATACAGGACTCTGTATGATTTAGATCACTATCTCTCTCTCTCTCTCTGACCCCGGTGTGTATGTACAGGACTCTGTACGATTTAGATCACTATCTTTCTCTCTCTCTGACCCCGGTGTGTATATACAGTACTCTGTATGATTTAGATCACTATCTCTCTCTCTCTCTCTGACCCCGGTGTGTATATACAGTACTCTGTATGATATAGATAACTATCTCTCTCTGACCCCGGTGTATATACAGTACTCTGTATGATTTAGATCACTATCTTTCTCTCTCTCTGACCCCGGTGTGTATATACAGTACTCTGTATAATTTAGATTACTATCTCACTCTCTCTCTCTGACCCCGGTGTGTATATACAGCACTCTGTATGATTTAGATCACTATCTCTCTCTCTCTCTCTGACCCCGGTGTGTATATACAGTACTCTGTATGATATAGATCACGATCTCTCTCTCTAACTGACCCCGGTGTGTATATACAGTACTCTGTATGATATAGATCACTATCTCTCTCTCTCTCTCTGACCCCGGTGTGTACATGCAGTACTCTGTATGATTTAGATCACTATCTCTCTCTCTCTCTGACCTCAGTGTGCATATACAGTACTCTGTATGATTTAGATCACTATCTCTCTCTCTCTCTGACCCCAGTGTGCATATACAGTACTCTGTATGATTTAGATCACTATCTCTCTCTCTGTCTCTGACCCCGGTGTGTATATACAGTACTCTGTATGATATAGATCACTATCTCTCTCTCTCTCTCTGACCCCGGTGTGTATATACAGTACTCTGTATGATTTAGATCACTATCTCTCTCTCTCTCTGACCCCGGAGTGTATATACAGTACTCTGTATGATTTAGATCACTATCTCTCTCTCTCTCTCTGTCCCCGGTGTGTATATACAGTACTATGTATGATATAGATCACTATCTCTCTCTCTCTCTGACCCTGGTGTGTATATACAGTACTCTGTATGATTTAGTTCACTATCTCTCTCTCTCTCTCTCTCTGACCCCGGTGTGTATATACAGTACTCTGTATGATATAGATCACAATCTCTCTCTCTCTCTCTGACCCCGGTGTGTATATACAGGACTCTGTATGATTTAGATCACAATCTCTCTCTCTCTCTCTGACCCCAGTGTGTATATACAGGACTCTGTATGATTTAGATCACTATCTCTCTCTCTCTCTCTGACCCCGGTGTGCATATACAGTACTCTGTATGATATAGATCACTATCTGTCTCTGACCCCGGTGTATATACAGTACTCTGTATGATTTAGATCACTATCTCACTCTCTCTCTCTGACCCCGGTGTGTATATACAGTACTCTGTATGATTTAGATCACTATCTCTCTCTCTCTCTCTGACCCCGGTGTGTATATACAGTACTCTGTATGATATAGATCACGATCTCTCTCTCTCTCTGACCCCGGTGTGTATATACAGTACTCTGTACGATATAGATCACTATGTCTCTCTCTCTCTGACCCCGGTGTGTATATACAGTACTCTGTACGATTTAGATCACTATCTCTCTCTCTCTCTCTCTGACCCCGGTGTGTAGAAACAGTACTCTGTGTGATTTAGATAACTATCTCTCTCTCTCTCTGACCCCGGTGTGTATGTACAGTACTCTGTATGATATACATCAGTATCTCTCTCTCTCTCTCTGACCCCGGTGTGTATATACAGTACTCTGTATGATATAGATCACTATCTCTCTCTCTCTCTGACCCAGATGTGTATATACAGTACTCTGTATGATTTAGATCACTATCTCTCTCTCTCTCTTTGACCCCGGTGTGTATATACAGGACTCTGTATGATTTAGATCACTATCTCTCTCTCTCTCTCTGCCCCTGGTGTGTATACACAGTACTCTGTATGATTTAGATCACTATCTCACTCTCTCTCTGACCCCGGTGTGTACATACAGTACTCTGTACGATATAGATCACTATGTCTCTCTCTCTCTGACCCCCGTGTGTGTATACAAGACTCTGTATGATTTAGATCACTATCTCTCTCTCTCTCTGACCCCGGTGTGTATATACAGTACTCTGTATGATTTAGATCACTATCTCTCTCGCTTCCTCTGACCCCGGTGTGTACATACAGTACTCTGTACGATTTAGATCACTATCTCTCCCTCTCTCTGACCCCGGTGTGGATACACAGTACTCTGTATGATTTAGATCACTATCTCTCTCTCTCTCTCTGACCCCGGTGTGTATATTCAGCACTCTGTGTGATTTAGATCACTATCTCTCTCTCTCTCTGACCCCGGTGTGTATATACAGTACTCTGTGTGATTTAGATCACTATCTCTCTCTCTCTCTCTGACCCCGGTGTGTATATACAGTACTCTGTATGATTTAGATCACTATCTCACTCTCTCTCTGACCCCGGTGTGTATATTCAGCACTCTGTGTGATTTAGATCACTATCTCTCTCTCTCTCTGACCCCGGTGTGTATATACAGTACTCTGTGTGATTTAGATCACTATCTCTCTCTCTCTCTCTGACCCCGGAGTGTATATACAAGACTCTGTATGATTTAGATCACTATCTCACTCTCTCTCTGACCCCGGTGTGTATATACAGTACTCTGTACGATATAGATCACTATGTCTCTCTCTCCCTGACCCCGGTGTGTATATACAAGACTCTGTACGATTTAGATCACTATCTCTCTCTCTGACCCCGGTGTGTATATACAGTACTCTGTATGATTTAGATCACTATCTCCCTCTCTCTCTGACCCCGGTGTGTATATACAGGACTCTGAATGATATAGATCACTATCTCTCTCTGTCTCTGACCCCGGTGTGTATACACAGGACTCTGTATGATATAGATCACTATCTCTCTCTCTCTCTCTCTCTGAACCCGGTGTGTATATACAGTACACCGTACGATTTAGATCACTATCTCCCTCTCTCTCTGACCCCGGTGTGTATATACAGGACTCTGTAAGATATAGATCACTATCTCTCTCTCTCTCTGACCCCGGTGTGTATATACAGTACTCTGTATCAGTTAGATCACTATCTCTCTCTCTCTGACCCCGGTGTGTATATACAGTACTCTGTATGATATAGATCACTGTCTCTCTCTCTCTCTGTCCCCGGTGTGTATATACAGTACTCTGTATGATTTAGATCACTATCTCTCTCTCTCGCTCTGACCCCGGTGTGTATATACAGTACTCTGTATGATATAGATCACTATCTCTCTCTCTCTCTGATCCCGGTGTGTATATACAGTACTCTGTATGATATAGATCACTATCTCTCTCTCTCTCTGACCCCGGTGTGTATATACAGTACTCTGTATCATTTAGATCACTATCTCTCTCTCTCTGACCCCGGTGTGTATATACAGTACTCTGTATGATTTAGATCACTATCTCTCTCTCTCTCTGACCCCGGTGTGTATATACAGTACTCTGTATGTTATAGATCACTTTCTCTCTCTCTCTCTGACCCCGGTGTGTATATACAGTACTCTGTATCATTTAGATCACTATCTCTCTCTCTCTCTCCCTGACCCCGGTGTGTATATACAGTACTCTGTATGATATAGATCACTATCTCTCTCTCTCTCTCTCTGACCCCGGTGTGTATATACAGCACTCTGTATGATATAGATCACTATCTCTCTCTCTCTGACCCTGGTGTGTATATACAGTACTCTGTATGATTTAGATCACTATCTCTCTCTCTCTCTCTGACCCCGGTGTGTATATACAGTACTCTGTATGATATAGATCATTATCTCTCTCTCCCTCTGACCCCGGTGTGTATATACAGTACTCTGTATGACATAGATCACAATCTCTCTCTCTCTCTCTGACCCCGGTGTGTAAATACAGGACTCTGTATGATTTAGATCACTATCTCTCTCTCTCTCTGACCCCGGCGTGTATATACAGGACTCTGTATGATATAGATCACTATCTCTCTCTCTCTCTGACCCCGGTGTGTATATACAGTACTCTGTATGATTTAGATCACTATCTTTCTCACTCTCTGACCCCGGTGTGTATATACAGTACTCTGTATGATTTAGATCACTATCTCACTCTCTCTCTCTGACCCCGGTGTGTATATACAGGACTCTGTATGATTTAGATCACTATCTCTCTCTCTCTCTCCAACCCCGGTGTGTATATACAGTACTCTGTATGATATAGATCACGATCTCTCTCTCTCTCTGACCGCGGTGTGTATATACAGTACTCTGTATGATTTAGATCACTATCTCTCTCTCTCTCTCTGACCCCGGTGTGTATATACAGTACTCTGTATGATTTAGATCACTATCTCTCTCTCTCTCTGACCCCAGTGTGCATATACAGTACTCTGTATGATATAGATCACTATCTCTCTCTCTCTCTCTGACCCCGGTGTGTATATACAGTACTCTGTATGATTTAGATCACTATCCCTCTCTCTCTCTGACCCCGGTGTGTATATACAGTACTCTGTCTGATTTAGATCACTATCTCTCTCTCTCTCTCTGACCCCGGTGTGTATACACAGTACTCTGTACGATATAGATCACTATGTCTCTCTCTCTCTCTGACCCCGGTGTGTATATACAGTACTCTGTATGATTTAGATCACTATCTCTCTCGCTCTCTCTGACCCCGGTGTGTACATACAGTACTCTGTACGATTTAGATCACTATCTCTCTCTCTCTCTCTCTGACCCCGGTGTGTATATACAGTACTCTGTATGATATACATCAGTATCTCTCTCTCTCTCTCTCTGACCCCGGTGTGTATATACAGTACACCGTACGATTTAGATCTCTCTCTCTCTCTCTCTCTCTCTCTGACCCCGGTGTGTATATACAATACTCTGTGTGATTTAGATCACTATCTCTCTCTCTCTCTCTGACCCCGGTGTGTATGTACAGAACTCTGTATGATATACATCAGTATCTCTCTCTCTCTCTCTCTCTGACTCCGGTGTGTATATACAGTACACCGTACGATTTAGATCACTATCTCCCTCTCTCTCTGACCCCGGTGTGTATATACAGTACTCTGTATGATTTAGATCACTATCTCCCTCTCTCTCTGACCCCGGTGTGTATATACAGGACTCTGTATGATATAGGTCACTATCTCTCTCTCTCTCTGACCCCGGTGTGTATACACAGGACTCTGTATGATATAGATCACTATCTCTCTCTCTCTCTCTGAACCCGCTGTGTATATACAGTACACCGTACGATTTAGATCACTATCTCCCTCTCTCTCTGACCCCGGTGTGTATATACAGGACTCTGTAAGATATAGATCACTATCTCTCTCTCTCTCTGACCCCGGTGTGTATATACAGTACTCTGTATGATTTAGATCACTATCTCTCTCTCTCTCTCTCTGACCCCGGTGTGTATATACAGTACTCTGTATGATATAGATCACTATCTCTCTCTCTCTGACCCTGGTGTGTATATACAGTACTCTGTATGATTTAGTTCACTATCTCTCTCTCTCTCTCTCTGACCCCGGTGTGTATATACAGTACTCTGTATGATATAGATCATTATCTCTCTCTCTCTCTGACCCCGGTGTGTATATACAGTACTCTGTATGATATAGATCACTATCTCTCTCTGACCCCGGTGTATATACAGTACTCTGTATGATTTAGATCACTATCTTTCTCTGTCTCTGACCCCGGTGTGTATATACAGTACTCTGTATGATTTAGATCACTATCTCACTCTCTCTCTCTGACCCCGGTGTGTATATACAGTACTCTGTATGATTTAGATCACTATCTCTCTCTCTCTCTGACCCCGGTGTGTATATACAGTACTCTGTATGATATAGATCACGATCTCTCTCTCTCTCTGACCCCGGTGTGTATATACAGTACTCTGTACGATATAGATCACTATGTCTCTCTCTCTCTGACCCCGGTGTGTATATACAGTACTCTGTAGGATATAGTTCACTATCTCTCTCTCTCCCTCTGACCCCGGTGTGTATATACAGTACTCTGTATGATTTAGATCACTATCTCTCTCTCTCTCTGACCCCGGTGTGTATATATAGGACTCTGTATGATTTAGATCACTATGTCTCTCTCTGACCCCGGTGTGTATATACAGGACTCTGTCTGATATAAATCACTATCTCTCTCTCTCTCTGACCCCGGTGTGTATATACAGTACTCTGTATGATATAGATCACTATCTCTCTCTGACCCCGGTGTATATACAGTACTCTGTATGATTTAGATCACTATCTTTCTCTGTCTCTGACCCCGGTGTGTATATACAGTACTCTGTATGATTTAGATCACTATCTCACTCTCTCTCTCTGACCCCGGTGTGTATATACAGTACTCTGTATGATTTAGATCACTATCTCTCTCTCTCTCTGACCCCGGTGTGTATATACAGTACTCTGTATGATATAGATCACGATCTCTCTCTCTCTCTGACCCCGGTGTGTATATACAGTACTCTGTACGATATAGATCACTATGTCTCTCTCTCTCTGACCCCGGTGTGTATATACAGTACTCTGTAGGATATAGTTCACTATCTCTCTCTCTCCCTCTGACCCCGGTGTGTATATACAGTACTCTGTATGATTTAGATCACTATCTCTCTCTCTCTCTGACCCCGGTGTGTATATATAGGACTCTGTATGATTTAGATCACTATGTCTCTCTCTGACCCCGGTGTGTATATACAGGACTCTGTCTGATATAAATCACTATCTCTCTCTCTCTCTGACCCCGGTGTGTATATACAGGACTCTGTATGATTTAGATCACTATCTCTCTCTCTCTCTGACCCCGGTGTGTATATACAGTACTCTGTATGATTTCGATCACTATCTCTCTCTCTCTCTCTGACCCCGGTGTGTATATACAGTACTCTGTATGATTTAGATCACTATCTCTCTCTCTCTCTCTCTGACCCCAGTGTGTATATACAGTACTCTGTATGATATCGTTCACTCTCTCTCTCTCTCCCTCTGACCCCGGTGTGTATATACAGTACTCTGTATGATATAGATCAGTATCTCTCTCTCTCCCTCTGACCCCGGTGTGTATATACAGTGATCTATATCATACAGAGTACTATCTCTCTCTCTCTCTCTCTGACCCCAGTGTGTATATACAGTACTCTGTATGATATCGTTCACTATCTCTCTCTCTCTCTGACCCTGGTGTGTATATACAGTACTCTGTATGATATAGATCACTATGTCTCTCTCTCTCTCTGACCCCGGTGTGTATATACAGTACTCTGTATGATATAGATCACTATCTCTCTCTCTCTCTGACCCCGGTGTGTATATACAGTACTCTGTATGATATAGATCACTGTCTCTCTCTCTCTCTGACCCCGGTGTGTATATACAGTACTCTGTATGATATAGATCACTATCTCTCTCTCTGACCCTGGTGTGTATATACAAGACTCTGTATGATTTAGATCACTATCTCTCTCTCCCTCTGACCCCGGTGTGTATATACAGGACTCTGTATGATTTAGATCACGATCTCTCTCTCTCTCTGACCCCGGTGTGTATATACAGTACTCTGTATGATATAGATAACTATCTCTCTCTCTCTCTCTGACCCCGGTGTGTATATACAGGACTCTGTATGATTTAGATCACGATCTCTCTCTCCCTCTGACCCCGGTGTGTATATACAGTACTCTGTATGATATATATCACTGTCTCTCTCTCTCTCTGACCCCGGTGTGTATATACAGGACTCTGTATGATTTAGATCACTATCTCTCTCTCCCTCTGACCCCGGTGTGTATATACAGTACTCTGTATGATATAGATCACTATCTCTCTCTCTCTGACCCCGGTGTGTATTTTCAGGACTCTGTATGATTTAGATCACTATCTCACTCTCTCTCTCTGACCCCGGTGTGTATATACAGTACTCTGTATGATTTAGATCACTATCTCTCTCTCCCTCTGACCCCGGTGTGTATATACAGTACTCTGTATGATATAGATCACTCTCTCTCTCTCTCTGACCCCGGTGTGTATATACAGGACTCTGTATGATTTAGATCACTATCTCTCTCTCTCTCTGACCCCGGTGTGTATATACAGTACTCTGTATGATATAGATCACTCTCTCTCTCTCTCTGACCCCGGTGTGTATATACAGGACTCTGTATGATATAGATCACTATCTCTCTCTCTCTCTGACCCCGGTGTGTATATACAGTACTCTGTATGATATAGATCACTATCTCTCTCTCTCTCTGACCCCGGTGTGTATATACAGTACTCTGTATGATTTAGATCACTATCTCTCTCTCTCTGACCCCGGTGTGTATATACAGTACTCTGTATGATATAGATCACTATCTCTCTCTCTCTCTGACCCCGGTGTGTATATACAGTACTCTGTATGATATAGATCACTATCTCTCTCTCTCTCTGACCCCGGTGTGTATATACAGTACTCTGTATGATTTAGATCACTATCTCTCTCTCTCTCTCTGACCCCGGTGTGTATATACAGGACTCTGTATGATTTAGATCACTATCTCTCTCTCTCTCTGACCCCGGTGTGTATATACAGTACTCTGTATGATATACATCACTATCTCTCTCTCTCTCTGACCCCGGTGTGTATATACAGTACTCTGTATGATATAGATCACTATCTCTCTCTCTCTCTGACCCTGGTGTGTATATACAGTACTCTGTATGATATAGATCACTATCTCTCTCTCTCTCTGACCCCGGTGTGTATATACAGTACTCTGTATGATTTAGATCACTATCTCTCTCTCTCTCTCTCTCTGACCCCGGTGTGTATATACAGTACTCTGTATGATTTAGATCACTATCTCTCTCTCTCTCTGACCCCGGTGTGTATATACAGTACTCTGTATGATATAGATCACTATCTCTCTCTCTCTGACCCCGGTGTGTATATACAGTACTCTGTATGATTTAGATCACTATCTCTCTCTCTCTGACCCCGGTGTATATATACAGTACTCTGTATGATTTAGATCACTATCTCTCTCTCTCTCTGACCCCGGTGTATATATACAGTACTCTGTATGATATAGATCACTATCTCTCTCTCTCTGACCCCGGTGTGTATATACTGTACTCTGAATGATATAGATCACTATCTCTCTCTCTCTCTGACCCCGGTGTGTATATACAGTACTCTGTATGATATAGATCACAATCTCTCTCTCTCTCTGACCCCGGTGTGTATATACAGTACTCTGTATGATATAGATCACTATCTCTCTCTCTCTCTGACACCGGTGTGTATATACAGTACTCTGTATGATATAGATCACAATCTCTCTCTCTCTCTCTCTGACCCCGGTGTGTATATACAGTACTCTGTATCATTTAGATCACTATCTCTCTCTCTCTCTGACCCCGGTGTGTATATACAGTACTCTGTATGATATAGATCACTATCTCTCTCTCTCTCTCTGACCCCGGTGTGTATATACAGTACTCTGTATGATATAGATCACTATCTCTCTCTCTCTGACCCCGGTGTGTATATACAGTACTCTGTATGATTTAGATCACTATCTCTCTCTCTCTGACCCCGGTGTGTATATACAGTACTCTGTATGTTATAGATCACTATCTCTCTCTCTCTCTCTGACCCCGGTGTGTATATACAGTACTCTGTATGATTTAGATCACTATCTCTCTCTCTCTCTGACCCCGGTGTGTATATACAGTACACTGTATGATTTAGATCACTATCTCTCTCTCTCTCTCTGACCCCGGTGTGTATATACAGTACTCTGTATGATATAGATCACTATCTCTCTCTCTCTCTCTGACCCCGGTGTGTATATACAGTACTCTGTATGATATAGATCACTATCTCTCTCTCTCTCTCTGACCCCGGTGTGTATATACAGTACTCTGTATGATATAGATCACTATCTCTCTCTCTCTCTGACCCCGGTGTGTATATACAGTACTCTGTATGATATAGATCACTATCTCTCTCTCTCTCTGACCCCGGTGTGTATATACAGTACTCTGTATGATATAGATCACTATCTCTCTCTCTCTCTGACACTGACCAGTCCAGCAGGCTCTGGGCGGTTTGCTCGTCCTTGCTGTGGCCGAGTTGCTGGTGGACCCTCTTCCAGCGCTCGCACTGCTGGCCCAGGTAGACGCTGCACACATACCGCCGGCGGTACCAGGCCTTGCGGCGCTGCTCCAGCTCGAGCTCGGTGCGGATCCGGGGCCTCCCCCGGCGGCGCTTGCCGGGCTCCGCCCCGGGCCCGGGGCCTGGCGCCGGGTGCTGGCTCCGACTCGAGGCCCGGCGGCGCGGGGCCTGCCGTGGTCCCGGGCTCTGAGGCTGCGCCATCCCTCGTCCTGCGGGGGGTGGGGGGAAACCGAGCTCCCGGGCTGCCAGAGCGCGGCCCCGGCCTTGCGCGCGCGCACGCGCGGCGTCCCCGCGGCGGGGCGCGCACGTCCGTGGCAACCGGCGCTGGATGGCGTACAGTCCCTAGCACCCACACCGCCCCGCCCATTGCAGTGGCGTCACTCGCTCCTTCCCACCCTGACGCTCACCACCTGCTCCGCCCAGTGCAATGGCGTCACTGACTCCGCCCCTCACTGACGCTCCCCACCTCCTCCGCCCAGTGCAATGGCGTCACTCACTCCGCCCCTCCCTGACGCTCCCTACTTGCTCCGCCCAGTGCAATACGTCTGTCGCTCCGCCCCTCCCTGACGCTCTCCACCTGCTCCGCCCAGTGCCGCTCGCCGCCCTCCAGGTGTTTCCCTGGCTCCACCGCCGACCCGCGCCTTCACGTATATTCCGTCAACAGCCCACCCTGACGTGATGACGTCCGATCCCGTCCGTACACACACTGAACGCCCTTACGTCGTGCGTACAGGTGGCGCGATGACTCCTGCGTATTGCCACGCCCAGCTTGTTAACGTCAGAAACTGGCCTCAACTCCACGTCATGACATCACACGCTTCTCCCCACTCGGCGTGGTCCCGTGACGCCTAACGGCCCCGTCCCGTTCATGACATACAACGTCCCACCCGCCCCCCGCAGCTCCGTCACGCTCCGCCCCACCCCTCGCGCTGATGTCATGCCGTGGCCCCGCCCCGCGTGGTGACGTTTCACCACCGCCAGGCTTGGAGGAGGAGGAGTGGAGGTGATTCTCTGTCAGTGTCAGCGCTTCCTGGCACTGTCTGTCTGTCTGGACATGGGAACAGTCCCGGGCCGATACATCCTGCTCGTCCGTCAAGGCCGGCTGAACGGTTACCAAGTGTCAAGGTCATAGGGGTGAAGGGTCAGGGATAAACCGTCACTGCGCAGTCAAGGATCAGGGACAAAAGGTCACATTGCTGTCAAGGGTCACAGGGCAGTGAAGGGTTAGAGATGAAAGGGCACAGGGCAGTAAAGGGTAATGGAGCGGTGTGGGGTTAGGGATGAAAGGTCACATTGCAGTGAGGGGTCAAGGGGCGATGAAGGGTTAGGGTGAAAGGTCACATTGCAGTGAAGGGTGAGGGATGAAAGGTCACATTGCAGTGAGGGGTCACGGGGCGATGAAGGGTTAGGGTGAAAGGTCACATTGTGGTGAAGGGTCACGGGGCGGTGAAGGGTTGGAGATGAAAGGTCACATTGTGGTGAAGGGTCACGGGGCTATGAAGGGTTAGGGATGGAAGGTCACTTTGCGGTGAAGGGTCATTCAGGCCACTTCGGGAGGCAGGGTTGAGTCGACCAACACATCAGCCATAATCCTATTGAACAGCGGAGCAGGCTTGAGGGGCCGAGTGGCCTTCCTCCTGATTGGTGCACAGAAAGCACATTCCCAGTTTGAAAGCTCAGACCATACCCCTCGCACCCCGGCAAGCTGTGAAGCTAATTCATCACCCTAACCCCACAAACTAAAAATGCAATTGACAAAGTGAGTGGGCAAAGATCTGAAAAACCAAGTACAACGTGATAAACCGTGAAGGTTTCGGCCCCAAACGTTGACTTTCTTGCTCCTCTGATGCTGTGTCTAGCTCCTTGATTAAGGATTCTGGCTTCCACCATCTGCAGTCCTTACTGTCTCGTGGCGAATAAAATGTGAAATTGACTGTTTTGGCATGAATAATAATAAAGGAAGCATACTATCGAGATGGTTAGACTGCAGAGCTCTGACAATGCAGAGGGATCTGGGTGATCCAGTAGACGAATTAATACAGGCTCAAATGGAGATGCAGCAAGTCATTAGGAATGGACACAGATCATTATCATTTAACATGAGGGGAACTGAATACAAACATATGAGATTATTCCTCAGTTACACAAGGCACACCTGGAATAGTGCGCACAACATAGGGTTGCCTTGTTTAAAGGAAGCATGTAAATGAACACCAAGTTGATCAGAGAAGTTTTCCCAGACTGATACATGGGATGGCTGGATTATCTTAGGTAAAACAGGCCAAAGCTTATATCCACTTGAGTTTAGAAGATTGACAGTTGTCCTAATAGTCACAGAGACATTGTTTTCTGATGTGAAGAAAATCAAGAACAAGGGTTCACTGTTGAAAACCAGAATCGGCCATTTAAGATGATGATTACGTTCTTTTTTTAACGACCCTCCCTGAGGTCGAGAGGTTTCGGAGTTACTTCACTGTAAACGTAGTGGAAGCAGAGTCCTTAGCTATTTCCAAGGCAGAGTTAGATGGACTCCAGCTGAGCGAGGAGCAAGGGTCGGGAGAATGTGGGTTCGGAGATGTGATCAGAGCAGCCGTAACCTTACTGAATGGTAGAGGA
Source organism: Stegostoma tigrinum (assembly GCF_030684315.1). NCBI lineage: Eukaryota > Metazoa > Chordata > Chondrichthyes > Orectolobiformes > Stegostomatidae > Stegostoma > Stegostoma tigrinum. The sequence goes on along the minus strand of NC_081399.1, from coordinate 8,611,421 downwards.
GAGCCGGGGTGGGGGGGGGGGGGGGGTGCCTCCCATCGCTCACAAGTCACCCCAGTGACACTTCCTGGTTCTGTCTCCCCTCACCCGGCAACATATCAGTTCCAACTCCTGGGTCAGCTCTTCTCCTCCCCCCCCACCACCACCAGTCAAATCCACCTCCCTCAGCTCAACTATTCCCCCCTGGGCAAACCCAATCTGCCCCCTAAATGTCTGATATATCACCCCCACCCCGAAGGGGGACAAAAACCCATAAGATTCTCAGTAGAATCTGAGCGAGAAGCTTGTGCAGCCACACACCAGGATATGGACGGAGATGAACTTCATGATAATTTAGCAGGCAGAAATTTGAATTGAGAGCCAGCAGCATGTCGGGAGATGCACTGGCAGTAAACCCAAGCAGGTAGAAGGTGGACAAAAGTCAGGAAAGATGTGCGCAGTGCGAGTGGTGTCCGATCAAAGTCAGTTTGCAACACACAAGCTCCAGTCTGGGAGAGCCGGACTGTTTTCACACTGCAGCGTTCCAGTTCTCAAACCAAGCAGACTCGTTCAGGATCAATTTCTCCCCCTGGGGGAAATACTGAGCAGTGCCCTGACCTTGAAATTGGCTGCTGACACAAACCGCGCTGAGCAAAGAAAATTACAGCACAGGAACAGGCCCTTCGGCCGTCCAAGCCTGTGCTGACCCAGATCCTCCATCTAAACCTGTCGCCTATTTTCCAAGGATCTGTATCCCTCTGCTCCCTGCCCACCCATGTATCGGTCTAGATACATCCTAAATGACGTTATTGTGCCCACGTCTACCACCTCCGCTGGCAACGTGTTCCAGGCCCCCACCACTGTCTGCGTAAAGAACTTTCCACGCATATCTCCCTCGCTGATTTGAGAAGAAAAAACAGTCAGGCTGTCTTCCCAGTTTGTCGGGCCGTGCGGTGAGCACTGACCCCCAGCTGACACAGCGGGGAAGAGGCAAGCTGGCTGCCATCTCCCTCCAGCAAGGAACTGGGGGACAAAATGAGTCCAATCTAGGGGCGCCATGGGTCTAGGTTTCACAGGACAGCAGCAGGGGCACCCAGGGACGGAAGAGTAAACAAGAAGCGGAGCCGGAAAACTGGGAATGGGATACGGGGGCTGGGAAAGTGGGCGTTGAACAGCCTGTCGTCACATGGGCCGCCATCACGCACAACCCATTCTCAGCCACGGATGGTCCCCGTCAGCACCCAGACTGACCTTCACCCACTCCTTGGTCTGTCCAACTCTTCCTCGCTCTCTCTCGGGGCTCTATCTCCATCTTTTAGTTACTCCCTCGCCACTCCCTGCCCTCCAAAACAGAACCACCTTCTGTATAAACACCAACATCCCCCCCACCCCCCCATCAGTTGCGACAGTGGTTCGCTGGATCTGAAGCATTAACTCTGCTTCCCCTCACTGCTGGACCTGCTGAGTTTTCCCAACAGTTTCAGTCTCCGAGCCAAGCAAAAGGATCGGCTGTCCTTCAGCTTTGAAAGTGCATCAAAAAGTCAAAGCAAATGAGTGAATCAAAGAACTGAGGACAGGAGGAAGTCATCCTTTAAGAGGAAACGTGTTATTCTTCAAGCGCCCGAGTAACAAAATGGGCTTTATTTCTGGCAAGTCATTTCCTTTAACTTCTCTCAAGAACAGCCTGCATTCTGAGTGATATTTCTCCTCCTGCCAAACGTACATCTGGCTTGGACAAAATAAAACTGCTTTCCACACTCCGAGGGCGGACGAAGCCTTTTCAAGTCAAATCTGAAATGTTACCTGAAGCCGGAGGTGGAAGTCTGAAGTCTCTGCTTCAGAGCTGGGCCCTGGGAATGGGATGTTTGAGCACTGCGATTAAACTAACTCTTGGGTATCTTTTCGGGAGAGGCTGGGATTTTGTTGTCCGGCAGTGGTCAGAGGTTCATAAAATCACGAGGGGGCCGTGCATAAAGACAAGGTCTTTCCCCCAGATCTCCAAAGTCTTTCCACTCCCACGATTTGCAGAGGCGACGGTCAAGGCAGCTGCCCGGCTTGACGGAAGGATGCCGAGGAGAGGGGCCACAGCACGGACACCAGAGGCTGACCGGCCGGCCGCTCGCTGACAACGCTGCGAAAACGGGAGTCACAAATAAAACGGGAAACACAGCTCGCTGCTGAGCCCCGGCCACAGCGTCGCGGGCGTCGTGTCCTCCGAGTGACTCGCCCATCGCCAGCTCGGCCAAAAGCAAGTGATGCTGGGCCGAGCGAAACCACAAAACCCCCAGACACAGACCCAGTGCAAACACGGCAGCCAGGAGCATGAACGTAAAGGCGGCGGAGAGGCATACCCCCATCAATTTGTCCACCAAACACCAGACAGAAAGGCATCAGTTCCTGCTCACACCAAGAAACAACTAGTAGCAAGCCACCCAAAAGACTGGCAACGTTTCAAACTGTTGAGTCTCCCTGGTCGGACGGAACTGTTCCAAGTTCCAGAAAAAAACAGCTAGAAAGGGAACGATGACAGGGTTCACCTGCAGACCAAGCTCCCTTGGACCTTCCGAGGAGGCAGGCTCAGCCAAAGGCAGGGGCTCGCTCCCCCCACCCACAGAGAAAGAAAGAGAGGAAGCAGCTTCTCAGTCCCACAGAGCCAGACAGAGAGGGTCTGCGTAAATCTACGGCAGACTCAGGGAGAAACGCAAGCATAAGGTGGCAGGGGGAGGCGGAACAGGACAGGAAACAGAGATAACAGGAACTGCAGATGCTGGAGTATCCGAGATAATAAAGTGTGGAGCTGGATGGACTGTTTTGTAGCAAAGGCTGCTGCGTAACTGCTTTTCCAATAAAGCTGGGACTGTTCTGCCCTGAAACGGGCTCGCGGTGGCAGAGATTTGAACACTTCGGTGTTGCAGCGCGAAATCATCCCTCACGTTCCAGACGGAGTTGTTTTTGAGGAGGAATGGGGCGACAGAATCACCCTTTTCGGGAGTCAGCAGATCGAGTTGAAGCAAATTCCATCTCGGAAAGAAACGAGCAGAAGTAGGTTTGCTCCGGACTGGGAGATTGGAGCAACATTGGTGCCAACCGAGGGCTGGGGGCATCGGTTTCCGGATAGCGATACATCACGTGTAGCCACACCGAGAGAGCAAACTCGTTCGGCCCGTTTCCTGCAAAACTATCGCAGCAGTGCGCGGCAAACTTTTGCTTCGAAGGGCGTCTCCTCTCTTGGGGGTGCACGGTTTTGACATCGGGCGGCACTCACTCAGGACAGCGGTGAGGAGAACGCTCCACTCCGAAGTTTGTGCCGATCTCTGCCTCGAGAGGGCGTCACGGTAGCTCAGCACTGCCGCCTCACAGCGCCAGGGACGCGGGTTCGATCCCCGCCCCCCCCCCCCCCCCCCCACCACCGGCAACTGTCCGTGGGGGAGTTTGTACATTTCGGCCACCCAACTTCGTGCCTGCGTGGGTTTGCTCCAGTTCCCTCCCACGGACGTGCAGCTCAGATGTTTAATTGTCCCCGGGGTGTGCGGGTTAG